>NC_134402.1:153830355-154130522 GCF_038048845.1 Mixophyes fleayi
ATAAAGCAGACGCAAGTGTAAAAATCATTTTAACTGAAATAAAAACAACCCTACACTACCCTCATTCACTCTCTTTATTTCTCATATAGATCCAGGGTCTTCATCTGTAATAAATCCAACGATGCACATTTTTATTTTATGTGTGAATCCGATCTCCCTAGGAAATCCAGCCCCTTGCTGTTCTGGTTTGGCATTGGGGAAGGGGCGGGGGCGCAGCGATGGTTTTTTTGTATTGTTGTTATTTATTTTTTTCTTAACATTTTCTTGCCATTTTTTTTTATTTTGTTTGTTTTTCTCCATGTAAGATCTAGTGATTTATGTTGGAATTTTGACTGCTGAATTTTACAATTCTGTACACATTTAATATGTTGACATTTTAACTGTGTCTGCCTGCTTAATGTTTACAGACACTATTGGTTTGGCTGTGTTAAATACGCTATACTGCAAAGCACGGTGGCGAAGTGGTTAGCACTTCTGCCTCACAGCGCTGGGGTCAGGAGTTCAATTCCCGTTGTTGAGTTCATCTGGTGACCACTTATGCAGAGCTTTTGTAGTCACTGACCATGCGTCTTGTGCATGAAATAGGACTGACTCAATTATCATTGGAAAACCCCCACAAAACAAGTCCAGAGCAAGCTGCTGATGTTTAAATAAGCCACTTTAAGATAATATAATTTCCCTTTCCTTTATTGTGTATATAATTTATGTTCTATGCAATGTACTTGCCCAACATAAAGCAGGTCACACATCAATCTCGACTTGTGGCCCCAAAATAATTGTCATGCAATCTGTGCGAGCACAAGGTGTCAGACCTTGGTCACTCAGTGCTCAAGTCCACCCATGTGTGGCCAGTTTAACATAAAAATGTTTTGGATGCTACCAAGGCAGCCTATTATTAATAGACAGAACTATGAGCATCTGCAGGCTGGGAGAAGCCAGCTTAGTGGGAAGCAGTATCTGGAACTATGGCAGGGTAAGCATTAAATAAATAAATAATATTGGGCAGGTTATAAATGACTGTTGGAAACATACAAACATAGAATTTGATGTCAGATAAGAACCGCTTGGCCCATCTAGACTGCCCAATTTTTAACCTATGGTAACCTCAAACCCTATTTGATTGTTTAATCTTTGTAAGGATAGCCCATACTTGCCAACTCTCCCGGAATGTCCGGGAGAGTGTGCCAATCTCCCGGATCTGCCTACTTCCTAGTGAAGTGGGCAGAATTAGGTCCCAAACGCCACGATTCCCGGTGAATCGCGGCATTTGGCCCCGGCCCCTGCTGTCAAATGACGCGTTTGCGTCATTACGTCATGGCGGCGGGTCCAAAATGGGGTGCATTTTGGAGCCCCGCCCCCATCACGCCCACCTCCCCCGCAGGCTCCCGGAATCGAAGATTATAAAGTTGGTTAGTATGGGATAGCCTTATGTCTATCTCAAGCATGTTTATATTGCTGTACTGTTTTTAGCCTCAACCACCTCTGATGGGAGGCTATTCCACTTATCCACTACCCTTTCTGTGAAGTAATTTTTCCTCAAATTTCCTCTAAACCTCTTTCCTCCAGTTTCAGTGCATGTCCTTGTGTTTTAATAGTTCTCTTCTTTTGAAGAATGTATATCTCCTGTACATTGTTAAAACCCTTGATATATTTGAAAGTTTCTATCAGTACCCCCCACATTCCCGTTTCTGCTCCAAACCATACATGTTAAGATCTTTTATTCTTTCCAGGTAAGTTTTTTGTGTTGTAGGCAATGCACCATTTTAGTTGCCCTTCTTTGTATGCTATTATGTCCTGCAATATAATTCACATATTGATTTTTAAATATTCATTAATTTAATATATACAAATCCATGTATACCACAAGTTATTAATAAATAACTAGTCAATCTCAACCTCTTCTGAAACTGAGATTAAGCTACAGGTGGAGAAAATGAAAAGAATCGGCAATAAAAATCAATTATTCTATCATGGGATTTGAACCTCTAACATTAGATATCCAAAATATTCGCTAACCCATGTAGCCATCTGCTCTTTGGTTCAAATATTGTGACTGTAACTCTCAAATTGCTTTTTTCTTTTATCCCCTCTACCTAATACTACCTAATAGGGTAACAAAAATTATAGCATTTGCAGAACTTATAAAGCTTTCCAATATTGCAGTTGATCTTATAACAAACTAATCTTAAATTCTCCTAGTTTAAAAAGTTGAAAGTTAAAATTACTGTTTAGAGAATGAATACTCCAAAATACTCTTCTAAATAAATTAATCTACATCCAGGGTCTAGCCCATGACCTTATGTACGCCAGGCCATTTACTTTTCATAGGGCCATCATGTCTCATGTTCTACAATAAATGTTAACCAATTTATAACATAATTTTAGGCTTGGTCTCAAAGAAACTTCTACTTCCCATAACACAGATTAGAACAAATTTCCCTATCTAGAACACGTTGAGTTCCACACAGTCGTGAAGCCCTTTTTGATACATCAAACCCATAGTTAAATCCAAAATGCCTCCCTCTTACAGAAGGAGACAAATCTGTTACCTCCCCTCTCTGTAGACTTAATATGTTCTATTGCAGTGACTTGTAGTCCTTCCAAAGATCTATTGTGTGTTGTACAAAATGCCTAGCTAGACTATTTGCACCATTATTTTTTTTCAGGATATTTCTCCTGTGTTCTAAAAATCTTGTGTTTAACGTTCTCGTGGTTCTGCCCACATATAGGGCTCCACATTTGCAATCAATCAATTAAGGAGATCACATATTTAGACTGACCGTTTTTGAAACCTTTAATCTCATACTTCTTCTTAGGCAAGGTACATACTGAAGAATTTTCGACCGACTTGTTATCTACAGCGATTTTACTAACGACTGATAGTTCAGACTGATAGACACATTACATGATCGTAAGGTGATTGGAACCAGATTATTAAAAGTACAAACAACCAAATGAACTGACAATCGGCACTTTGGGGCGACTTTTGACCATTGTGTAATTATACACACTAAACCCATATCTGAATGAGCGGTCATATGTCTGTTGTTTTGCAGGATGAGTGGACGAAAAAGCTCCATTGTGTACCTAGACTTAGTCACAGGATATTTAAATGTTCATTAGAAATGCAAACAAGCAAAAGGAATAAATAGTCACAGTTGCACAAACACAACAAGGTAATGCAAGGTTATCACATGTAATGGGCCTAGTAATATTTGTTTTTTTAGCAGTTTGGTTAGTTGGTGTTTATTGTAAACCCATTTTCTGTGAATAGAGTTGCGTGTGTGTGTGTGTGTGTGTATATATATATATATATATATATATATATATATATATATATATATATATATATATATATATATATATATATATATATTTTTATACTCAAAAATCTGGAAATGGATGCGCCTAACCATACATATAGCTGCTAATAAACTCCTAACATGTAACACGCAGACAAAGGGAAAAGGGGAAAAAGTAACCATTGGGGAAGGATGGGGGGGGGGATGGACTCTAGCAAAACTCCTCACTCAAGACCTCAGTTCAAAGGTCCGCTAACCCAGCAAAATGTTTATCTGCCAGACACAAGACAAGACAAGTCCATATGTCCCGCCTTACCAAGCCAGTATTCAGATGCAAAATAGGAACCAAACCAATCAATTTGTCAAATCTGAGATCGGGGACTCTAGAGAATCTAAGAGGTCTAACCATGGGCCCTAAATGGCATAATATGAGTCTGTGGCTGAAGAGTTGCGTATAATTTTGATATAGATGAAGCAAGTTTCAAGTCGTGTCTTATACCTAAGTTGTATTTAAAATAGCATTCCTCCTTGTATGCGAGTGGGTTAAGCTAGTGTGCCGCTTAATGTCCTTCCTAATTTTACATTTGCAACTAGAGAGTACATAGTTTATTCTATGTTCACTCTTTTTGGATTTCCTTAACAGCTGTCTGATGTCCTATTTTGGCATTTGTCTGATTTAATTATTAAATCCGTGCTGAGTTTCTGTGATGATACCCATTAGAGTAACAGATACCTGGGGGTAAATGTATGAAGCTCCAGGTTCTTCAACACCCGCGAGTTCGGCGTCTTCAGCGCTTAAATTTAAAGCGGCGCTGCCTTGTAAAGGGAAACTTCCCTTTACAAGGCAGCGCCGCTTTAAATTTAAGCGCTGAAGACGCCGAACTCGCGGGTGTTAAAGAACCCGGAGCTTCATACATTTACCCCCTGGCATTGTTTAAACCAGCAACTTGTTTAGTCTCTTCTGACTGTTGATCCTCTTTGCATTATTTGTACTTATTCTCACTCTGCTTATTATTTGTCTTTTCTCAAATGTAATGCGATCCATGTAATTGGTGTATTTTTGATTACAGAAATTATATTGCATAAAGACAATATAAAGTTTGATTTATAAAGCGGTAATGAATTGTGTGTTGAATTGATAATCTTTGCACAGATTAAGGCAAAACTACACATAGAATATACAGAAAGTGACATACTTATGCTACTTTACAAGAAATCTTAATATATTGTATGTTTTCAGGGATAACGCATGAAGGCCTTTTCAGGGTGAACGGAAATGTCAAAGTGGTTGAACAACTGCGGGTGAAATATGAAATGGGTGAGCAGCTGACATTATCTGAGGATGGAGATGTCCATTCTGCTGCCAGTTTACTTAAGCTGTTCCTCCGAGAGATGCCAGATAGAGTAATCAGTGCTGCAATGCTGCCCAAGTTTTTTCAAGTTTACCAGGGTAAGTAACACATAATACAGCAATATAAGAACCGAAAAACGAACCTTTACAAATAGGCACTGTGTAACTTATAGTCTAGTGTCAGGGAGTGTGTAATCTTTCAAAATACCTACATTTAAAAATGCTGCAAAGACTGCTAAAGTTGTGTACATTCAGTGGTCTATAGCAGGTGATAAATTAAAGGTATAGCATAAAAGCAACTATGATGATGATGCCAATAATACAGTAAGTGATATTATGGAAAGAAGTTATACAGCCCATATGGCCATGGGCACTGAAATAGTAATTCTATAATGCAGCTCAATGTGCATTCTCTGCACATTGGCCAACATACTCAAAATGTATTTAAATTAACATGACGAGAGTTGCATGGTGTATTTTATCCTTGTGGTAACACGTTAAGTTTTATTTCATAATTTAGAATTGACCACAAACTAATGGATTTGGGTAGCTGCTAAGGCCCTTGTTATTATCATCCTTTCTTTATATAGCCCCAACATATTACGTTGTGTTGTATATTGAGGGGATTATAATACAAATACATAACATGAAACAAGATAATGAACTCTGAGTTTACAATCCAATATATGTGGAGAACAACTGATTCATAAGGTAGGTAGTGGAATTGTTGCTAATGTGAGGAGAATCTGTAAGGCAGAAGCATTATCTTGCACGAACATTAACACAGCCACTGTGATGTATGGTTGGAATGAGTAGAGACAGTAGAGGGTGGAGACAATACAGAGTGAACTAGTCATTGTAGACATAATAAGACAATCTGCTGCTGGCAACCATGACTGTTCTTTTAAATGAACCTCCTTCCTCTTCTGGTTCTGGAAAGGGTTTCACTTTTATGCTGTATGGGCACTGCTGTGGTTATCTGTAAGTTTGGAGTAGGTTTGTTTTCCTTCGGCATCATGCTGGCTGCTGGACACGTGTTCCTGTGTCCACAGAACATCATCAAAACAAGGCTATGTACACATTGAAGAATTTTCCGACGGATGTGTTATCACAAATGATTGTACCTACGACTGAAGGTCCGATCAGTCTGGCGATTCATGCATACACACTGACACGATTTACCTTCAGATCTGTGCTCTTCATCTGTTCCTCTAGTCTTCAGAGAATGACAGCACAACATTCATTCATTCTTGTCACACTTATTAAAACCGCTTTGTTATAGCGATCCACATGTCCTAACGGATTTAGTTTCTGTGACTCTGAAACTAAACATTCTGTCTCATTCTGTCTCAGAACGAACAAATAAATTATTCCTACAGCAGTTCCTACATTTATTCACCTGGAGATTCATTGTTCGCATTGGCTGAAAAGAGCCTGACTGTAAACTCTATGGTGATTGTGAGCATGAGTGCGTCCACACTACATGATCGTTAGGTGATTGGTCGTAAAATCTTAAAACCGTACGACCAAACAAATGAGCTGACAATCAACACTTTGGAACGACTTTTAACCATCATGTCACTGTACACACTAACCCGACTTCTGACTGAACGGTCGTATGTTGGATGATTTGCCCGATTATTGGACGAAAATGCTCCAGGGTGTACCCAGCCTAAGTCTGTCTGTGTGTGATGACTTTCCTCAATAACATGTAATCTGCCAATTATTAAGACAATTGTTATGTGGAAGATAGGCATAGAGATGATTTAAAATACAGACCTCTCTACCTGCCATCTGCATGCCATCTATATCCGATTTCAAGCCTGAAACTGCTATTTATATTTTTTGATGGCGAGCGCAAAAGGCACATATCAGAAAG
This sequence comes from Mixophyes fleayi, assembly GCF_038048845.1. Taxonomy (NCBI): domain Eukaryota; kingdom Metazoa; phylum Chordata; class Amphibia; order Anura; family Limnodynastidae; genus Mixophyes; species Mixophyes fleayi. The sequence continues at coordinate 153,836,888 of NC_134402.1, forward strand.
AGAACAATAAATATAATATGTTAACCTAAGTGTTTGTTATAGCTTAAATGATCAATCTATCGGAATAACTTATGCTCATATTGTAATGCACCTATACCAGTTGTGCAATCAGAATAAATGGCACAGTGACAATGCAGACAGAGTAATATACATTCATAATATGAATGACATTTTTAATATATATTAAAATAATCTAGAGATGATGATGGTAGACTAGATAGCCTTTCGGTGGGCTTATGTACGAATACAACTAGGGTGATATATATATATAATATATATATATATATATTTATATATTTTTATTTTTTTTATTATACCCGCTGACCAAGAGCATGTGGTTAGGGTAAGTAGCTTCCGACTAAATTGGTTGGTGTGCCTGTGGTAGCACAATTAGGTTGTTGTAATATGTTGGTGCTAAATAAATATATGATTGGAAATGTGTAAAGCCTTGATCTCCCTGATGCAGGTGCAAATATCCATTTATATGAAACAAGATTGGAATGACTAGGTCAGTTTGTAGAAGCGACTGTCTGAAAGAAATAATGCCAATTTATATGCCAAACACAATTCATGGTCAGTCTGGAAGTGGGAAACACTAATGTGAAATCTTCTTAATACAGGTATAGGTTCTCTTATCCAGAAATCCGTTATCAAATACAGTCTGAATAACCAGAAAGGAAAAAGGAAAACTTTAACCTATTCTGTCCTGTTCTACATAACAACATACTCACTTGGCGTTTCCTCTTATAATCACATGAAGTGGAATATCAGGGAAAGTGTAGTGCAAGACTGGTCTAACTTGAATGTAATTTAGCATATTTTAGTCATGGTGCTCCAAATTACTTTTGTCCCTTATCTGGTAAACCACATATCCCAAGCATTCCATAGAATAGATTCCTTACCTGTGCCAGCAAGGCCAGGCATTCCTTACTTCCTGCATCCCTTCTGTCTGTTGGATTAAGACATTTTTGAAACCTTATTGTTCTAATAGAAAAAAAACAACTATTTTATTGTTTTAGAAAATTGGTCAGATGTACATTACAAAGACATTTATATAGGTGAGAAAAATATCAGCTCACGTAAAACAGTGAGAGAATGAAGTAAAATAAGGAGTGCAAGCATATATTTATCATAAGCATATAGAAAACTATTTCTAAGATAATATATTTATAAAGGTGTATTCCTATGTATAAGTAGGATGCCTGATGTGAAATAATTTGAAAAGACAGATTGGCAGAGAGAGTGTGTATTTGCACTCACTAGTTTCTCACGCACAAACACTTCAATTGGTTATCAATGAATACAGTCAACCATTATGTCTCCTGTATGTTGAAATCCTGGGTCTGTAGGAAACAATTAGTCTTTTATAAGCTTCAGAGGCTTTAAAAGGCTTAAGAAAGATAAGGGTGGAAAAACAAACAAGCAAAATACAAACACATTGAAAGAAAAATAAAAACCAGAACAATTGCTAGTATCCAAGTACATTTGTCACCAAATCATACAGAGCGTAAAATTAAATGGCTTTCCCTTTCCGAAAGTCAGAGATTTTAAAATGAGATCCGCCAAATCATGCCAATTTATCTTGGCTACAGGGTTGGGTTCTTCTAAGATCTGCTGCCCAATTGTTCCACTTAATCCAGGAAAAAATTGGTAGAGTGTCACATAACATGGGTTATTTTTTTCATTACTCATAATAGAATAGATTGAATCTCAATTGGACACTACAGGTTTATCACCCGATTATCAGGCCAATCTCATGATAAACAACCGTTGGGTCCAATATCGCATTAGTGTGTACACTCCAATGATCCTGTTTTATCATTCCAAAGCACAACGTATTGTTTGATTTTATAAACTGACTCAAAATCTCTATAAACAATGGAACGATGTCGGGCAAATTCTGAAGTGTGTATGCACTCACAACCAGCAGTGTAGGCAGATCTTCATAGAGTTCACAGAGTCACAATATTTTCAGTTGATGGTTATGACAGATGAAGAGCACAGATCTGAAGATAAAACGTGTATAGTGTGTACACATGAATTGGAATGCTGATTTGGACCTTCAGTCTTTGGTAAAATCGTTAATGATATTGTATCTGGAGAAATTTTCTACTAAATATGAATAAAGGTGCTTCTTCCTGAGCATCTTGTAAAGTAGAGGTTTAGCTTAAACCTGTGGAGATCACGGTGGCTAAGTGGTTAGCACTTCTGCCTTACAGCACTGGGGTCATGAGTTCAATTCCCGACCATGGCCTTATCTGTAAGGAGTTTGTATGTTCTCTCCGTGTTTGCGTGGGTTTCCTCCGGGTGCTCCGATTTCCTCCCACACTCCAAAAAAACCCATACTGGTAGGTTAATTGGCTGCTAACAAATTGACCCTAGTCTGTCTGTCTGTCTCTATGTGTGTGTGTTAGGGAATTTAGACTGTAACACAGGAGTGCCTGATGCTTTGCAGCATCTTACAATATAATGACTTAAAGACTATCAATAATGGTAAGGCCCTGGGATTTCCTCCAGCAAAAGCTTTGGCTGTTATACACAAGAGACATTCTGCGTTACCCAAGATTGGTTATATATAGTGGCACATGCAACACAAAGTCAAATTAATGTTGTCCATCGTTATGAATAAGGGCAGATATTGGCATGACAAGAGGAGAAATGTTATTTTAAGTCAAGTTAGACTATGGTAACAGGCTGTACCAAGGCAGGGCCAGACTTTTTTTGCGGGGGCGGTGTGGGGGGGATTTTACATAGCCATGCCCCTCATCCACTCTAGCTGTCCCCGCCCCCTTTCCCCTGGTGATTGGCCCTCTCCACCGCAATTTAATGGGATGAAGATTGCTGCTACAGGTGGCGATCGGGGCAGTCCCCCCACCCCTCAGCCTCTGGATCCGCCAGTGAGGCTTGTGGTATATTTGATGCATCTAGCCCAGCTAGTATTTGGGGGGGGGAGTAGGAGCTCTGTAAATGCTGATGGTGGGGAATTAGAAGTGCTCACTTCTGCTCAGACTTGCTGGGTAGAATTGTCGAGTTGTCCCTCAGTATAAACTGAAGCTTGTGCATCTACATAAACAGCGTGGTTTGGATTATGAGAGAGATGGTAGGGTTCGCAGGACATAAGACTCTTTTTGGTGGCTGACCCTCATTAACTCTGTTCAGCTAGTTAAGTGAGTTATGAAAGTGAGGATGTAAATGTCAATGTGTAAATGTAATACAGTTGTCAGGGGAGGGAGGAGAATTTCTCGATACTTATGGAGTGAGGATTGCAGTTTGAAAGGGAATTCTATAGTGAGGTGTGTTGTTTCCTGTGGATAAAGAAATATTGAGTGGCTCTGATAAACCTAAATTAATTTGAATTTAAGTTGCATAGTTTGGGCATTCTTTCAGTAGGGGAGGAGACAAAAATATAAAGCATAGATTGGCATTTTTTGTGCTTATTATGAGAAAGTGACAAGTATAAGTTTGTGAAATGGTTATTTTCACTGTCCAGTTGAGACAAATTTAACTACTTTTAAGTTGCTTTCCTGTTTAAAGCATACAAGTCTGGTTCCCACACTTTGTACTATTGTGTTGTGTATAAAAGAGTAATTTAGCATAGAATTCTGTTTTGCTTGTTTATACTGATTGAGTATCATTAAATTAAGTATAAAAGAGCACCTGATCACAATCACAAATGTATGTTTTTAAAAGTTTCTGGACCTTATCAAAATTAAAAACTTGAGATAAAGTTTTCATCATCGGAGAAGTCCCTCCCCTCATGCAGTATAGACTTGATAGATTGCTGAAGTAGCTTTTTGTCAGAATGCTACTAGTGAATGTTATAACTCGTCTTTTAGGTATCTTGATCGTTTTAAGGAAGCTGATTGCAATCATAATTATCAGCATTTTTTATGTAATATTCATTGGTTTGTTTGTCTGTCCGGTTATGCATTCGGACAACCCGTGACTGATTGGGATGAAACCAACGACATATGGTCCATTTGGATCTTGGCCTGGTTTTACGGGGATTGGGGTCCCGGTCGGACCTACGGTTAGTGTAGAGTCATGGCCAAAAGTTTTGGGAATGACACAAATATTATTTTTCACAAAGTCTGCTGCCTCAGTTTTTATGATGACTATTTGCATATACTCCAGAATGTCATGAAGAGTGATCAGATGAATTGCAAATAGTTTCAAAGTACATCTTTGCCATGACAATGAACTTTATCTCAAAAACAACATTTCCACAGCATTTCGACCCTGCCACAAAAGGACCAGTTGACATCAGGTCAGCGATTCTGTCGTTAACACAGGTGAGAGTGTTGATGAGGACAAGGCTGGAGATCACTCTGTCATTCTGATTGGGTTAGAATAATATCTCCTAAAGTTGATTCAGCTGCGGGATCGGGGCACCACCAGTGCAGAGCTTGATCGGGAATGGCAGCAGGAAGGTGTGAGTGAATCTGCACACACAGTGAGGTGAAGACTTTTGGAGGATGGCCTGGTGTCAAAGAGGCCAGCAAAGAAGCCACTTCTCTCAAGGAAAAACATCAGGGACAGACTGATATTCTGCAAAAGGTACAGGGATTGGACTTCTGAGGACTGGAGTAAAGTCAATTTCTCTCATCAAAATTCTTGGTCCATGGCCAGGAAACGCCCTAGACCCTAATACCATTGAGAACTTGTGGTCAGTCCTCAAGAGACGGGTGGACAAACAAAAGCCCACACATTCTGACAAACTCCAAGCATTGATTAGGCAAGAATGAGCGGCCATCAGTCAGTATGTGGCCCGGAAGTTGACTGACAGCATGCCAGGGTATACTGCAGATGTCTTCAAAGAGAAGGGTCAGCACTGCAAATATTGACTTTTTGCATAAACTTGTAACTGTCAATAAAAGCCTTGTAATTTTACTTCAGTATACCATAGCAACATCTGACAAAAAGATCTAAAATCACTGAAGCAGCAATCTTTGTGACTGTACGCTGGGTAAAACTTTGACCAGGGAGCCTGTTCTGAACCTGCATTCGGACACCTTTGCACTGATTGGGGTGAAACCAATGCGAGGTGGTCCACTTGGATACACAGATTTTACCGGAGTTGAGGTCTCAATCGGACCTCCCGTTGGTGTATGCTGGGCAGAACTTTGACCTGGGGAGCCTGTTTTGGGCCTTTCACTGGATGGATTTGGATGACATTTAATCTAAAAACAAAAACGACACTGGGCAGTCATGGGTGTGTTGGAAGAGCTGCTATGATACTAACTGCTGCTAGCTGCTATGCTACTAACTGAAGTACCCGGCAAGTGCTTCAAAGACCTGCTTGACAACCACTTCTATGCTGAAGTTCCTGTGACCGACAGATTAGACCCAACTCTAATCCGTTATCGGCTGTTCTGAGGTTTAGACCCAGCTTTCCGGTACCACCGCCCTGCCAGCTATCCAGCAGCTCTGGCCAGTGTGATAGGCCAGGGGGGATCCATCCACAGCAACCCTGATCTATAGAAAGAGGTCAGGGGTACCAGCCCAGGTGCACCAGCAAGGGGCTAAACTAGTAGCGACAGTTACCCAGAAGGAACCCGGATCTGGATGCTGGTAAGGAGTCCAGTGGTGGCAGCAGCTTAAGCCCCTCCTACTGCGGTTAGAGGGAGCAATTAGGACAAAGAAAGGGAACAGTGGCACAATAAGTCCAGCTGGTTCCCAGCAACAACAGACAGGGTGGCATAGGCGGTCCATCCTGTCACAATGTTAATTACTAAATCTGTTCTAATTTTAATATTTTATGCAAATTGCCATTGTATCATATACACATTCTACAATCCTGTTGTAGACAGGTCATGTATTACATATTCCATCGTATTATAATTAGATTTTGTTACAGCTTCAATATGAACAAATGGGATTGGTTACAAGTCACTTTGAACCATTCTCATGTCAGCACTTTTAAGTATGAAAGAAGTATGTAAATCTTGCATAATTATAGCCCAAATGTAAGAAGATTGCATGCTAGGAGCTTTGCTTAAGGTCTGTGTTGGTTTCTTTTGAACCAAACTGAATTAATGCAAGGAATGGAGGCGAAAACTTCCTAGCATGCTGATCAAGAGCTCCAATGCAAATTTCCATCTGAAGAAAACTTCTGAAAGCTTGTGAGCTCATACAGATTGTCATGGGATCTATATATGGAGGCAAAATCAGCAGCTTTTGATGTACATCGATCTGAAAAAGTTTTCTTGTTTTTCTTCTGTGAATCAAATGCTTTAACTCCAAATGGTTTACATGTCGCTAAGTTGCATTGTGTTGAGCAGAAGTGGATGAGCTGAATGATTTTATATTTTGAGTGTTTATTTTTAAGTGATATGCTTCATATTCCATATATACAGGTACTCCTCACTTAACGACCTAGTTCCGTTCCTACGACTAGGTCGTTAAGCGAATTGGTTGCTAAGTGAGTACAGTACTGTAATATGCACCTACATGTATTGTAATCATTTTTATTGATTCTGAATAAAGAAATAGACTAAAGAAAACTGTATTTTGATAAGTTTGCTTTACATTGCATAACACTGCATAACAGAAAATACACATGTGTACAGTAAAGCTCTACAGACAGCAGCAATTATAACAAAAAGGGCCCAGGGAGATCACGGCAAGGATATCTAAGGACCTGTAGGTGTATGAGTGGTGGTCCTAGGTGTAGGTTTCGGGAAGAATTGTGTTAGTGTGGTTTGCTTTGTAATTTTTTTTTGTTCTTCATAAATTTCAGTACAGTAGAGAGAAGATTTCATCTCACAAAGACACATTTACCACTGTGCGGGTAATAGGTGCAGAAAGAGACATCCCGCACTACGCGAGTAGTATGGGTGTGGCTATGTCCCATCGCAAGGGCAGAGGTCATTAGCGCACTGATTTCCCCTGTTGATGAGTGGCAGGGTGCCGGTCGTGAAACCTGGTCGTAACTCTGAGTGGTCGTTAAATGGGTAGGTTGTTAAGTGAGGAGTACCTGTAGTCGTGTTACATATATATCTTAAGTTATGTAATTAGAGACTATTAGCTTCTTATTATCAGAGCATAGCATAATTTTAAGATGGATTTTGCAAGGTAAGGTTTACTATTCACATTTAATATATGCACCTCTGATTTGTATGGGCTGTTAGTATATACTTAATAAAATTTAGAAGCCATTGAAGGAAAACTAGACAAGTTACGAGGAGCTGCTTATGCAAAGAACTTGTTCCTATTTCCCATAGTTCACAGAATTATTTATAGGTCTGTTTTATTTATGTGTAACTGAGATGATTTTTGTCTGTTTTCTCTTGTTTATAAAATGTACCTGGTCATGGAACCAATTACTTCCAAAATAAAAATTTGTTTGAGAATTATCACCAGAGAGTATTGCTGCACTACTGATAGTAATTTTGTTAGAATCAAACATTATTGAATACTATGGTTGTTTTGACGACTGTTAAAAACATAAGTACAACAAAAGAAGGCAATGTGAATACTGGGTAATAACATCCACAGTACTGCAAATTAGAGTTGTCTTATTATACTTTACAGTTACATGAACTTCTTTCAGAGTAGTGTCTAAACCCTGTCCTACCACAGCTACATATACTAGGCCTAATTTAGAATTAGGAGCTAAATGGTGCAAAATTTCCTCCCGGACAAACTATGTTGCGATGCAAGGGGTGCAAACGCATTTTTTTTATTTTTTAACATGCATGGACAATTCTGCCTACTTTTGCACATAGCATACAAATACTTGGCAGCTTTATTTTTACACTGTAGAGTTGAGCTAGGATGCACCTACCTCCCATTTCTAAATCTGTAAACTCATTTTAAATTCCCCCCCCCAAACCGCAGTGCAAAATAATGTTGCCAAGGTGCAAGTTTGCACCTTGTACCTGGATTTACTTCTTACTCTAAGTGATCTCCTCTGTTAGCAAACTTCTGCTTACTTATTGCTTGACTTCTAAAAAGCAACCATTAGGGGGCAACAAAGTAAGTGTGTGTGTGTTTATACACCAATCAGCCACAACATTAAAACCATTGACAAGTGAAATTAATCACATTGACTATCTCGTTACAATGGCACCTGTCAAGGGGTGGGATCCATATTAGGTAGCAGGTGAACAGTCAGGTCTTGTAATTGATGTGTTGGAAGCAGGAAAAATGGGCAAACGCAAGGATCTGAGTGACTTTGACAAGGGCAAAATTGTGAAGGCTAGATGACTGGGTCAGAGCATCTCCAAACCGGTAGGTCTTGTGGAGTGTTCCCGGTATGCAGTGGTTAGTACCTACCAAAAATGGTGCAAGAAAGGACAACCGGTGAACCGGTGACAGGGTCTTCAGTGCCCAAGGCTCATTTATGCGCGTGGGGAGTGAAGGCTACCCCGCCTGGTCCAATCCCACAGAAGAGCTACTGTAGCACAAATTGCTGAAAAGGTTAATGCTGGCTATGATAGTAAGGTGTCTGATTACACAATGCATCGCAGCTTGCTGTGTATGGGGCTGTATTCCATGGAGCAATGGAAGAAGGTGGCTGGGGTGTGATGAATCACATTTTCTTTTACATCATGTGGACGGCTGGGTGCGTGTGGGTCGTTTACCTGGGGAGGAGATGGCACCAGGATGCACTATAGGAAGAAGGCAAGCTGGCGGAGATGATGTGATGCTCTGGGAAATGTTCTGCTGGGAAACCTTGGGTCCTGGCAGTCATGTGGATATTACTTTGACACGTACCACCTACCTAAACATTGTTGCAGACCCTTTATGGCAACAGTATTCCCTGATGGTAGTGGTTTCTTTCAGCAGGGTAATGCTCCCTGCCACACTTCAAAAATGGTTCAGGAATGGTTTGAGGAACATGACAAAGTTCAAGGTGTTGTCTTGGCCTCCAAATTCCCCAGATCTCAATCCGATTGAGAATTTGTGGGATGTGCTGTAAAAACAAGTCAGAGCCTTGCCACAGGCCCCACCTCGCAACTTACAAAACATAAATAATCTGCTGCTAATGTCTTGGTGCCAAATATCACAGGGCACCTTCAGAGATCTTGTGCAGTCTATGCTTCGACGGGTCAGAGCTGTTCTGGTGGCACGAGGGGGGGACCGTCACAATATTCGGCATGAGGTTTTAATGTTATGACTGATTGGTGTATATATGTGTAAAATATATATCCCCACTGGTTGTATTTTGTTGGTTGTGTTTTTTTTTTTTAAATTTCATTTGACACTAGCATTCATGTTTTGTGTTATCATACCCATTTTAATTGCGCTCAGTCTCATTACTGTTTTTCTGAACGGTGCAGTTGCTGCATTTTAACTTTTTGAAAAGTATGCATACACTAGTTAAAACAAACGTGTTTGCGTTTGATATGTTGTTTTACTAGTGGGCAGTCTAGATAGGCCAAGTAGTTTTTATCTGCCTTTAAATTCTATGGGTCATATTCAATTCAGTTTCTGGTCCGCGGGAAGGGGCTGCGAAGTCAATCCACGGGACAGCAATAAAGCGGATTTTCATGCGCACCCCATAGGGCTGCGTAGGAAAATTTGCGTTATTCCAGTACTGTATTACCATCAATACTGCGCACGTTCCGTTACCGCGGATCGGAAACCTTATTTAATATGCCGCTATGTTTCTAGTGTTAAACAAGGTTTCTAAAATTCTTCTGGGTAAGTACCCTATAGCAGTAACCTGCTTTAATAGCTTCTGCTTAACAAAGAACTCCAGCAAAATTATTATTAGAATCTACTGAATTCTGCTATCTAGTAAAACCACATGGGCCCATCCACACATATGCACTTGTGATCAGGAGTCGCTATACTGGATGTCATGGTAAACGGGACCTCTAGGAAAGTAATTATTGGACTCTATGGTCTGTCTAACGTCACATCCTCAATTTCTCTACTGCATACTTGCCAACTCTCCCGGAATATCCGGGAGACTCCCGAAATCTGGGTCAGTCTCCCGGGCTCCCGGGAGAGAGGGCAATTCTCCCGATTCCCAGGCAGCGGTGGTAAGTGAATGGAGGAGGCGGGGCTTAACAGCGTCACAGCCACGTCGTTGTGGCGCCGCCCCCTTGTTTTATTGGACAAAAAGGTTGTGACAGCTTTGGGGGCGTGGCTAACGGCACAATTCTTCGAGCCCCGCCGCCACACACCCACCTGACCCCCGTACCTCCGGGAACTTAACCTGCCAATGTTGGTAACTATGCTCTACTGTCAGATCAGTTCTGATGTATTTCCAGGTGAATTTGCAGTCAGTGTGTCTGAGAGATTGTGGCTGGATGAACTGGAGTACAATATTTGAATACCTGGAGTTTTCCTCTAGTACGGGATCTAACTTCAGAATTGCAATACTTTTTTTTTTTTTTTTTTTTCAATCGAAATATATGTTCCATGTAAAGAAAATGAAGTAAAGCAGGTAAATTGACCCTAGTCTCTCTGTCTGTCTGTCTGTCTGTCTGTCTGTGTGTGTGTGTGTGTGTGTGTGTATGTTAGGGAATTTAGACTGTAAGCTCTAATGGGGCAGGGACTGATGTGAATGAGTTCTCTGTATGGCGCTGTGGAATCAGTGGCGCTATATAAATAAATGGTGATGATGTTAGATGCTTTCAACAAGTTTGTTTTAAATTCCAGCTGATTTCATGCAGAAATCAAAGAATTTTTTTTCCTTTTAATTAGTTGATTTAAATCTGTGAACAAGTTCTGAAAGTCCTTTTTCACCTGGCTTACTTCCTAAGCCTTTGTGTTTTTGCATTACTGTCTACCCAGATGTGAAGCACTACGTACACTGTTCTCTAATATATGGTTTAAAATGTGTGCATCATTTTCGATGGAAGAATCTGCCAACAGGAGAGCTGCTGTCTTATTTCCATGTAGTATCTCATCATACAGTTCAGTGACAGGCAGTCTGCTGCCCTGACTGTTCTAAAAGCTGTTGTAAGGAGCAAATTAAACAGCTGTGGGCAGCCAAGTAGCACAGATCTTGGATGGATTTTGCTTATAGCCAGTGAATCGGTGTGAATGTTGGAAGAAACTGTGCTTGAAGTGCAGAATAGAGGGTACACTATCCAGAGTATTTATTCTATTCTGGAATGTTCTCTGGAGCCAGGAAAGTCTCGTGGCTGCAGGTTAACCTTCACAAAGTCTCAGCTGTTCATTTCTTGCTTTTTGAAGTGTTTGCATTGAATCATTGGGTACTTTTAGTCTATTGTTTTTTAGAACCTGAATTAAGCAATCAATCCAGATTTTATGAACTTGGATATAAAGAGTGAGCCCAATGAACATGCTTGTCAAATTTAGAATTTAGGATTTGATGCAGAGTTGGATGCGTGTTGGGCTTAAATTTATGCTATAAAATAAAAGTGCCTGTAAAAATATTGTATTTACGGCCATATGCTGAGTGATAGGCAGCATGCATGCCAGATTTACGTCATGCGTATATACACACTGCTACCATGGGGTCGTAGCTGGGGAGTGTGGAGTTGGCATTTAACTAGTTAAACTGTGGATGCTGAACAGAATCCTCCCTTCTGCAACCCGCTGTAGCTAGTCAGTGCCCAAGGAGTTGGGTTGACTTTTATTTTGCTCCTGTTTATTTTATAGACCGTTTTTGTCCACTAGGATAGTGTAGACAAAAGATAGAAGGGGACAGCAGGGCTGCTTTACTTACAGGACTGCAGCGCTGTCAGGTAGTGAGAGCGGCAGCTCTCACAGAAACCTTCTTCTCTGCATTAAACCTCCTTCTTTGCATGATTATGGCCCGCCAGAGCAGGAGAAGACGCGGCCACATAATTTCCTGGGGACCGGCGCTGCTCTGAGGAGCATAGAGCGCCGGAATCCAGAAGCGATGGTCGCCGCCATCTTGGGAGCTACCAAGTCCCTTCCTCAGAGAGTGGGGAGGACGGGGCTACAGTCCACAATGCATTTAAGGCATTAAGAAGAGGCAGTCTGCGGGTTTAATAGGGGAAGCACCGCAGACAAACTATTATAAGCAGTCAGGAGGCCGCTGAACGCTGCAGATAGGGAGGAGTATTTATAGAGCTCTCCCTGTCTTAATCGGCAAAAGCATCGACTGGAGAAGGAAAGTTTTGCAGTCAAACTCTGATAGACTTGGCTGCTGCTGGACTCCCACCTGCCTGCTATACATTAGCCCGGATAGGCTAAGTATTATTTAATCCTTATATTACACTATACTTGCTATATAAGAGGAGGTATACTGTGTCTTACAAGAGATAATGAATCAATTCCCCCGAAGTACCGCCACATTAAACGTATTACAGTTATTACGGTAATATTAACCCGGCTTTCTGAGCTGCGAGCAAAAAGCCAGCCTTAAAACTACCGTAATAACTCTATTAACAAGCACTATTTCACTATTTCTGTAATAATGGTATAGTGCGCAGGTCGCGTTACTTTTTCAAGTAACGCGGCCAATTGAATTCCCCCCATAGTGTTGTAGTTGCATAATTTGAATATATTGTTTTCTACTCACTGAAAATGCATACATATATTTAAGAGGAGGTATACTGTGTTTTTCAACAAATGTATTGTTGTAGCTACACAATTGAATATAGTTGAGGATCTGGTTCTGGCCTTGGATCTTATAGACATGGATGTGCCTTGACCAGTTAACCACAGGTTATTCAAAAAGGTTAAAAAACCCGTAATTTATTTCCCCCCTTCTATGGAATTAAGGGAGATTGCTGAATCAGCTTGGTCTCAGCCCGATTGCAGAATGGTTCATCCACGTAGGGTTTGTCCCTGTACCCGTTGCAGCCAGATGACCTAGCACGCTAGGAACAGAGTGGATACACCGGTGGCACGACTGGCGCGCCAGACTATACTTCCAGTTCCGGGCACCGCCAATCTTCAGGATGTCACTGATCGTAAGGTGGAAGGATTTTTAAAATCCATTTATGGTATAGCGGGAGCTTCCTTTAGACCCATGCTGTCTTTTGCATGGGTTGCTAGGGTGATGGAAATGTGGGCTGACCAACTGGCAGAGGGATTGCAGAATTTGGACCTTCTTCCCCTGGCTTTACACCTGAAGGAAGCTGTAGAGTATCTGTATGAGGCAGCGCAGAATACGGCATCCTTGTCGTCTTCTATGTCAGCTACTGTGGTAGCGGCTAGAAGAACTCTGTGGCTTCGGTCCTGGGAAGCTGATGCAGAATCCAAAAGGGCCTTGGAGGTCCTTCCTTATTCAGGTTCGGTACTGTATGAACCAGAGTTAGATAACTTTATCTCCCAGGCGACAGGAGGAGAAGAGTACTTCCCTTCCCCGTGAATGTGATAAAGCCTCGTACTCCGAGGTTTAGCTCCTTTTGCCAGCCTTTTCGAGGAGGGCCTGCCTTTAGAGGTCAGACAAGCAGAGGTAGGCCTTCTGGGTTTAGAGACCTCTCCCATAGAGGAAGGTCCTCAGCTGGTAGCAGGTGCCAGGACAGACTTCCGGGGAAACCGTCAGTCTGACTCTCATCCTCCTCGCGGCCGTGGGAGTGGGGGGGGCGTCTGCGATCTGTTCCAGATTTGATCAGTTCAGTGAGTTTGCATCCTCAGATGCTAGCTTTGGCCGCAGCGTGCTACGAGCTGGGCATCCAGGACGGTCCCTCCCTTAGGGGGGCTGCTTTGGTACGTTCCCATGGTAGCAGTGTCCCCCAGATAGGAATTCCATCTGGGGGACGCTGCGTTCCCTCCCTTCTGTTCTTCTTTTGTTTTGCTTCTTGGTTGTTCGACTCCCTTTCCTTGAGGGCTTTAGAATTACATTGACTAGCTACAGGGGGTTGCAGGCGGGAGGAGTCTGTCAGCAGCCACAGTTTAACTAGTTAAGTGCCAACTCCACACTCCCCAGCTATAAACCCATGGTAGCAGTGTGCCCCAGATTGAATCAGAGAAAGGGATTTATAGTAAGTATAAAAACCTTTTTTTTTTTTTTTTTTTTAAACGATGCATCTATTTGAAAAATGTAAAATGGCGAACAATGTTCATTTGACTAGTTCAGTTTCTTTCCCAGCCATTATGCCAGGACCATAACCAGACTGAATTGTCAGGAATTTGGGGGTAACATAGAACAATTATTGTAGTAACATGAGGCCAGCAGTTACATTGGTCTGCACTTTAGATCAGCTCTGTTCCTGTATCCCACATAATCTTTAACTCAAAAATATAACAGAAATTTGTGAAGGCAGTGGAAAATTACAAGGTGAGGCTGGGAGCAATATTGTTTTGAGTAATACAAATCTGTGTCCATGCGGAACAAGTGTCCTGGTTCTATATCCAGCAGCGAGCATGATGTCAAAGAATAACCCTAGTTCTATAGCAGCTCCGAGCTTGCAGATAACCACACGATGAGGGTGGAAGGATGCCCAAGACAGGGACACACTGATGGCTATCACTCAACATTTTACACCAACAACATGAAGTATATGGGTGCTTTCATGCACCAAAATAGTGCCCATGCTACAGGAAAGCTGAACCAAAAGGAGAAGATGGATTGGTCATTTTAAATGGGGAGGACCATCTGCTTACCAGCAGCTGACTGAGGTTTCTACACTGACTAGTTCTATTTTTCTCCAAATTCCACTGTCTTCGTATTAGAACTGTGCCAAACTACCGACTGCTGTATATGAAGATCAGTCGCCAATTGCTGCATTAATATTGGTGTCTGATGATGCTTCTGCCTTAAAGGAGATGCACGCACTTTCTCCATCACCATCTACAATTGTTATTCCACTACCTTATTTATCAATTGTTCCCCACACCTCTTAGTTTGTAAGTTCATTTGGCCTGTTTATCTTCTGTTTTTTGTCATTGTATGTTATATATTTGTATTATTAGCTCTGCAATGTACAGAGCAGCAGATGATGTTGGTGCTTTATTTAATAAATTATAATAATAGTTGTGTACTTATATTAGTAATTTGTAGGCAGACATGAACGTGACCTGTTGGACATATGGAAAACTGGCAGCCATTCATTAGTCATGTTCAATGCATGAAAAATGCTTTACCTTGTGTTAATCTCTGAGCATGAACAGTTTAAAAATATTGTCAAATAGACATCTTTTGACCTAAAAAATACTGCATGAAAAATGTGTTGTTTGAGTTCTTTGTTTTTGTGTTTTTTGTTTTTTTTTGTGGCTCTCTATACAGTTTAAATGCAGTGGCTCATACACATTGCCGACCTGAAAAGTTAGCCATAGGCATTCTCATGCTTGTGTAATGTAATATGTTTAAACTTGTACAACCATATTCCTGACACCATCCAATCATAGTACAAAATTATTTATTTTTTGATGCACCAGTATTCTATGTTATGGTCAAAATTCTTTATCTAATTCTATGTTGTGCACAATTCTATCTGTGCTTTACAATAACTTACAGATTAAATCAATTGAAGATGTAGAACATTATTGTTCTTGCCTGACTTGATTGGGATTGTTCTGGAGTGCGTGTGTGTTTGTCAATAACGTGCTTCTTTTTTCACAGGGAATGAAAGAGATAGACAAAGAGAATGCAGCTTGAAGGAGCTTATAAAAGAATTGCCGGATACACATTACAGTCTGCTGAAGTACCTCTGCCATTTTCTGACACAGGTGGTTCAACGCCGGGCAGAAAACAAAATGAATGTCTACAATCTGGCCACAGTTTTTGGACCAAGCTGTTTTCAGTAAGATTTTGGTCACTTTCTGTCACCTTTTTTATTTAATTTTTTTTTTTTTTTTTTAGAACTCTTCTATTCTCTATATTTATAAAGCATCGAAAAAGAAAAAGTGGAGACATTCCCCGTTGCAACCAATCATATTCTAGTTAGTACTTTCAAGAAAGTGATAGCTCAAATCTGATTGGTTTCTACAGGCAACTCCTCCACATTTCCTTTTAGCGGCATTGGTAAATCTCATTGTATGTGAAAGGGAGGCTGTTATGAAAAGTATTTATTTATTTTACAACTTTTTGTGAAAGTATATACGTGTGTGTGTGTGATAGAGAGATAGAGATAAATATTTTGCCACAAACATATATTATTATTACCACAATCATCTCTCAAATTTCATTTCCTCCATTATTTGTCATTTCCCACAGTTTTTGTAACATGACATAGGCATTGCTGGGTTTTCTTTGCTCACTCAGTTTCTCGAGCAGATTCAAGGTCAAATGTCATCTAGTTGGAAGATCACATATCAGCTGATGATGTGGTAAATTGTTATATATACGTAAGGTAGTAAGGGCATTTCTTGTGCAATATCTGTTAAAATGGGCTCTGCTTTTCCTTGACTTTGCTAGCTTTCAGTATCTTGATGAGTGCTGAAGAATCCCTGTACTTTATTAGTTTATGGTCATGGAATGTGTGGTATGTGCCTTTATCATAAGGCAGCAATGATTTTTCAGCTATTATATATATATAGTCACTTTTCCAGTCTAGATATATTTACGTCAACCACTGCTTAATTGCACAATTATAAGCCAAAGCCAGAATTTAATTTGTTGTATGTGCATTCAGCTCCAGACTGGTTAAACATAATGTGCCGGGGCAGCGTTTTCATTTTTCCTTATTTAAAAGTTTTGAAGCTGATGATGATGAGGTTGATTTGATTATGGTATGGGGATTTGTGTGTGTGGGTGCACACTCTAGAATCACTCAGAGAGCAGTGAAAACCATTGACCCCTGCTGTAGTCATCTGTCCGCATATCTATTTACAAATGATAATGAAAACAAACTGATTTTGAGGATGACCACTCCTCTATGTTGGTAACAATAAGGTGGGTACAGTTGTAGTTGAAAAAATAATTCTGACTATGTACTTGTATTATGTGCTTGTTATAATGGTTGTGTAGGATAACTATTTCCCCCACAGGGGGAGATTCAATTAGCCGTGAAGCAAAGATGTGCTAGAAATTTCTGCTAATTTTTCCTCACACCCTATAGAAGTACGAAGAGAAAATGAGTGGAGTTTTTTTACTGTAATTGCCGTCAATGTGCGCAGTGCGATGTCCGTGCACCACATCGTCCGCAGTTGAATCTCCCCCATAGTGTAATGTTTGTTGTTTTTTTGGAGGGGTTGTGTGGGGTGGTGGTGTCGTGTGCTTGGTAGGGCAGGAAAATATTTTATGTAGAGCGAAGTCCTGTACACCCAGTGGGTACTATTCTGCTGCCCCACAGGATTGAAAATAACAGCTCCAGGTTCTGGTGGTGTGTCCAAAAATAATGTTTCAGCTCCCAAGCTCACAGTTGGCATTTCAAAATCTATGCTGTATTTACCATAGCAGAACTTTTGCACTGGGGTTGCTGGAGAAATTCAGCGATGTCTCCTACACTCCAGCAATATAGCTAAATAATATTCTTTTATATAATATCATGGTGATTAAGGGGTTAAGATGCCTTCTGGAACATCATATCCAATTAAACTACTAATGACAGCTGGAAATGGACTGGTATTTTTCAGAATTATCTTTGTACTCTGGACTCCGTATTGATTTTTGCTGCTGCTTTTTGTTGTGCCTACCTGTTATTCTGTCCTGCAACGTGTTCCCATGGTTTGGCCACTGTTGCACTATCAGGCCTCATTAATCTGTCCAGCTTTTAAATTCCCATGAGATAAGTGTGTTTACCTTGTTGCATGTGTCATGTCCTGGTTTATTTTATTACCTGTGGCAACTGTGCAGTATAGCCAAAACAGTTAGTGTGCTTTGTGCGACTGATATGCTAGAGAAATAATTCATTTTTAATCATTAATAATTATAGCTAGTATAATAGAGCTTGTTGTCGAGATACACTGTGTTAAAGTAAACTATCGGGTTTCGCTAGTGTACTGCTAATGTCCCTGACTCATGGTCTCCTATTGTATTTGTTCTTCCTTTCTTTATGCTGCACCCAGTAGCTATATCTCTATCTATACCTTTCTGTCATGATGTGAACAGTGGCATTTATATTTTTACATGCAACTGTCGGGTGTGGAAATGTAAATTCAAATTATTGACTTAAGTAAATTCCTCCTTTACAGAAGGCACGTAAACAATTTCTACTTGTGTGAAAACTTTTGGAATGCACAATACATTATCGAAAATGAATCCTAGTTAGGTGTCTAATAACAAATAATAAGAACACAATCCGTTTTGTATTAAAGATCAAAACTGTACGGTACTTCACAGTTTTAACCACAGAGAGAGGATTATTTGAAATTGCTATTAAAGTGCTTATTTATCAAGTAAACTAGACTCAAAATGCATCAGACTATGGCCACAATGTTTTGTTATGGGAGCCAATGCGTAGATTATGCTAAACGAACCATTATATAAGCACGTGTAACATAAAATGTATCGTGAATTTTTTTGATTCTCACTTTACATGTTAGCATTCATCCTGATCCTCTTTCAGTGGCATGCAACATGCATCATTTTATTAATGAAAAGTAAATGAACTCAGAGATGAATTTTAAGTGTAGAATTGTAATTTATGTACTCTGAGAAAATTATACACATTTAGATATACATAACTTATAGGGGCAATGATAGTTCTATCAGGAAAAATTGTATGCAGATTCAAAGCTTCATTTAAGATATTATATATTTTCATTGACCTCATCTTCAATAGCAATAATTAGTGACATGGATGGTACAGTACATTATCAAGTTTTCTTTACTACAAATCCTTTACCTGTTTTTATATATGTGTATAAATTTCTTGATTGTGTATGTATGAGTATCTTAGACTACATTACAATTCCCACATTGACAGCATTAGCTCAGCATTTCAATATAGTGCAGTGATAGCCTAGTACATGCAGCTTTACATTTTGCTCTCAATACACATCACAGCTACTCCCGCGATAGACAATATTAGAATTCCAGCTTTCACAAACGCTCTCTTGTTTTCAAGCGGCAGCCACAATGCAATGACCGGGTGGTAAATCTGGGAAACAGATATAGAAAAAGGAAAAGGCAGGGGTGCCTTATAGTGTAGGCATTTAGGTATATATCCCTATATTATAATAAAACTGCATACCAGATAATTTCTTGTAATCAGGCATATCAGAAAATTATGATCCTCACATTAAATGGTTTGTTGTCCTCAAACGTATCAGGTTGGGCTCTAACTCCTTCACTTACAGGGCCATCCAGGATCCCACCATCATATGTCAAAGGAAACAAATGTGGAGAACCAGCGATAGTGTATTACCTTCTTAGTGTATATACCTTACACCATACGCACAGTGGTGAGACCCAATAAACCACACCAAATGTGCTTAAGCATATCAGATAACTTCAGACTTATGGGTAAAATTCCTTCCGTTCCATGGAACCTCTAAAATATATTATGGTACCTCAATTTGGGAAAAACACCATATAGTGTAGTATTTCTTACTCACAAAAGCTTTAATAAACACATAAGTGAATGCGCTTACAAAAAAACATGAAATATAGGCTTATCTGTATTCCTATAGGATACAGTCCTCTGTGTGTCCACATCAATTGTCAGCGAATCCAATATGGGGTAAACAGTCCAAAGATCCAGGGTTCCAGGGAATAACAATCACCGCATCAGTCTCAACGCATTTTGTATTTCTCATAACTAATAACAGGAATGGAAACGTTGGAGAAGATTACACTTTTACACGCTTTCAAGCTTGTCAGTTTCTCAACCTCACTTGGAACTGAAATTCTCTTCCGTAAATTTGGCGGATTTAAGGATGAGAGAGAGGATTCACACTATTGTGATCTGTTCAAGTCTATGAGAAAGCCAATAGAGACCAGATGACCTCAGCAGGAAATGCTCACTGGTCCATTAATATGCAAATTATGAGGGAATATGTCTTATACCAGGCAAACTGCGTTTCCCATGTGGTTGGCTCAAACAAAAGTACAAGATAATTGATAGGTAATTGGGAGGTGTCTTCTTTAACTGTGGGTGATGGGCAGCTTTCAGCAGGATAACTTGCTTTTTCCTTGACTTAAGTAACTTCACTTTTCATTTATTCTGACATCAGAATAACAAGTCCTTCACAATTAATTGGTGAGGACTTAAAGATCATTAAAAAAATAAGTTGAATATCAGAATGTTGGTTCATATAATATTGACACATATATGCATATGTGTCAACAATATATGAACCAACATTCTGATATTCAACTTATTCTACGCGATAAACACCTATGTGAATCAAGTGATTTAACAGAGATGGGCATTTCCAGCACTATAATCCAATGAAAAACGTCCTGCTAAATGTATGAAGAGTATAAAATGTCCACCTGACTTTAAATTCTTTTCATTGGTTCAGCAGGAAAATGTATTTTCCATACTATCCATCTCACTTTTAAATGTCAAAGTGACTGACCACGTGTTTAGCAGTGAATCTTCCCTTACAGATAGCAGGCCCCAGGGTGTGACTGTAATGAGGCCTTGCAATCAGAGTTCTAATCACTTATCTAAGAGTGATGGGTGGTGTCAGACCCAGAGGGAGTGAGGAGACATGGGTTTGCAACCTGTAAATCAGGCTAGAGCAGAAGGAGGAGCTTAGTATTTCCTGCAGGCGGTAAGATGAATGCTGGCCAAGCTGGACGATTTTAATTGACAGGTGGCCTATGTTAGGTCAATGCTAGGGGTTGCCAATGAAAAATTATATTTATTTATTACCTTTTTAGTCTCTTATTACAGGTTGCTGCATTATTGTGCCAGTTGAACCCAAGGGGGTTCCTTCCCACTGTCTAAAATTGTAAATGGTGATTCTGAAATGGGTCAGCCTCGGTAGACTTTCATTTCCTATTTTCTGGACAGTACCACCTATCCTATCGAATGAAGTGCTCTAAAGAAACCTAATCTTTCATTTTAGAATTTGTAGCTATAGCTGGAGAAATTAAAATATGGGGTTCTGGAATACAAAAAACGTAAAAAAGTGAAACTTCGCTAAAAATAATATCTTTCTTTATAGTGTGTCCCCTGGCTTTGAGGGCATAAAGGAGCAGGAAATATGCAACAAGATCATGGCAAAGTTGTTAGAAGATTATACAAAGTTCTTTGAATGTGAGCACACAGAAAAAGATCGGTTGTGTGAAGACATGGCCAGAATTATTACAGTAAAAGTAAGTAGAACATAGTCCTGTTCCTTTCTTTCCCCATGATGTGTGGAATTTATATAAAATGTTTTGTAAATCCTGTGCTAGAATATAGTGTCTGATAAAGAAGGAAGATTTATAAATAAATATATAATTAGGTTCTTGAAGAGTAAGAAATCATCTATAGACATAATGCGCTGTAAATGAAAACCAGCAGAAGCAATTAGAATGTTCACAAATCTCTCATAGTGGTGTTATTAGCTACTGAAGTGTGTCTCTCCCAGCATAGCAGATTATAATTGGTTTTTGTAGATAAATGGGTCACCAGCAGTTGTTGTAAGTGCAAATATTAGTCCTCTAATTAGTATCTTTTATTCTTGTATGGACAATATTAAAGAGAATGTCTTATCAAAATTATAAAATTATTGTAAATCTATGCATCAGTCATTCAAAGCTACAAATGCTTTACCATTGCGTGCATTAATAATGCGTAAATCCCTGCATACAGGGCTGCCGAGAGGATCCTTCGGCATGGTGCAGTTGCATCTTTGGGCCACTGCTGCTATCCCACTTTCGTCCACCTGTAATCCAGCTCAGATATGCCATAAATGGGAGGTCTGGGCACTTTCTACCCGCAACCCTTCCCATATTGTCTCTCCTTTCCGCTCATTCAGGAAATGCTGGACATAAACTTCAGATGGAATGCAAGACACACTGACACCATAGTGCAACGTGATCAAAATTACTCGAACACTTACTGAAAGCGTGTTATTATTTTAGTTAAAAATTAATTTAGCTCTAGTCCTGTGTGGATTGTATAGCCTTGTTGTCATATGTGTGATACATTTGGGGTCCCAGAACAGTGGCACATTGCCAATTGGGAGATCCCAGAAGAATGGCAAACTACTAGTTGGGCAGTGTGTCATTCTATTACAAGCAGCAATTAGACCTTAAATGAGCTACAGTAGAAGTCAGTGGCTGTAATGGAAGCCAATGTGTATTGGTAACAGTCTCCAAGACATTCCACAAAAGGGGGGGGGGAAATCTTCTTCCTCACTAATGGATTGTTAAGCCCTGTCTAGAATATGTTGCTGAAATGACCATAAAACGTTTTGCTACATTTAACTCCCATACCACACCCATCTAGCAAATACCAGGTGAAGTTTGAAAAGTTTGCTGAGCTTTTGAACTCTCTTACAGCTGCAAAGTTAATTATTGGCTCCAAAGTGTTCTCTCCTTTTATAGCCACTAAATTTTTCAATGGTGGCACCTTTTTCATTGAGATATATAAGGTATATAATATATTTAAATATTTATCTGAATCTGAAAGCAGCAGTTGTCAGAGATACCCTCCAGATATGGGAGAACTGGAGCAGTTTGCACAACAAGAGTGGACCATACTGCTAATAGTGAGGTGTATGAAACTCATCCATGGCTATAGGATGTGGTTGATAACTGTTATTTTAACTAAAGGATTTGCTATCCATTAAGTCCAGGGAGTCAATAATTTTGTCTGGCACATTTAAGGATTTCTGTGTGGGTTCAGCTAAGACTTAGTAATTTTTTCTGATTTTTTTTTTTTGTTGTATTTCACTGTAAACCAAAGAAATTCCTATGTGGATACCAAAATATTTTTTTATTTCAACTATCTTCTTGAAGAAATTGTGCATTATAGAAAAAACTGCTATGGTGCCAATATTTTTCTCCAAATTCAGATAAGATAGACCTGTCTGAGCCCTAGTTTTGTATAGTTAAGTAATAAAAATTAAAATGTTTATTGCATAAGTTTGTATTTATGGGTATCCGTAATGATAATTATTACATAACTGGTGGGTTCCTATAGAAAATCTTGAAATATGCACAAGGTACTAGATATTCTTGTAAGTCACCCAGCGTGATGCTGAGACAATAGGCATGGGCAGTTAGTAGTTCCCAGCAGGAGTAGGATAGACTGTATTGAAGAGAGAGGTTTTGAGAGCACACTTAAATAATTGAATTTTGAGGGAGTGTCTGGTTAGGTGGTGTAGAGAGTTCCATTAGTGGGTAACAGCACTAGAAAAGTCTTGGAAGTGGGAATGTGATGTGGTTATCCAAGTCAAGATTAGAGCCATATCCAGGGTGTGAAGTAAGTAAGTAAGTGTGGCAAGGTTAGAGATGTATGAAGGGGTGGTAAGGATGAGTTGCTTGAATTGATTTCTGGAGGTCACAGGGAGCCAG
Organism: Mixophyes fleayi; assembly: GCF_038048845.1. Classification (NCBI taxonomy): domain Eukaryota; kingdom Metazoa; phylum Chordata; class Amphibia; order Anura; family Limnodynastidae; genus Mixophyes; species Mixophyes fleayi. Next base: position 153,860,130 of record NC_134402.1, read on the forward strand.
TGTAGTTATTGAGTGATTCAGCAGGTATGGAGTGACGAGAGAGGAATATCAGTCTCGCTGCGGCATTTAAGACAGATTGTAGCAGGGATAGACTGGTGAAGAAAAAGGAGAATCAGTCGATAATTAATATCAACCGAACAAAGTAGTATGTGAGGCACTCCTGTCCACAAAAAGATTTTGTATATATAAGCAAACAAAGTCAACTTTATTGCTAAATTACTAAATGGGAATAAGATCAACTTTATTAATGAATTATTTAAAATTTAGACAGATATCTAGAATATCATCAGTTTAGGCGAATTTAAAATATATAGTAGTGCAAAAGATAGAAATAAAGTGTTAAAGAAATAAAAATTAAAAATTGACCCATAGGGGGAGCCGGTCCCAATTGCTAATCAGTATCTTGATTTAATACATATATGACTGAATCACTGATAATTGGTCAGACCTCCAATTGAATTATAATGGAGATATCATATTATTAGACCAGAATAGCTAATATATTCAGTATCACCGAGATATATCCTGATATGTGTACAGTCACCGTTATATCAATCAGGGGTTAATATTACTTCCCCATACTTGCTAGACATTTATTATTGCTTCTTGTAATGCATGCACAAATATCTCATATTGAGAATCATTAGTATCTCCTTCATTACGCGTGAAAGAAGACAACATAAAATAGATTCATTCTAAATGAAACACAAGAAAATCTATCAATTCTTCCTGTTAATCCAAATAAAGATTTATTACTGTATTTTACATTTGTTGTCCTTTATTTAGTGTGTTCGATATTATTATTCTGGTATGTCTTATTACAAGAATAGTGTTTGAACAGTATATAGTCTCAAGTGGTTGCACCCACCAAACTCCCCACCAGAGTGTATAAACACCCAAAGTGTTATTCCCTGTAACGTAGGGGAAACGTTCTTGCTATTCAATATTAATAGTGCAGAGCTCTATTCACCCAAACATCTCATTAAGGTCATAATGTCCCTATATGGAGGTCCAGAATTTTAGAAATGACCCACCAGGATGTTATGAGCCCTAACATCTAGCTGCGGTCATGTGATCTCTATCTAGTGGTCCCAAATAGATGGAATATCCCACCATAATGTATGACCACTGGAATACAAAGCGGAACTACCAATTGAGTTAATCGGAATAAACCGACCTAAAGCTTGTAATGCTGGTATCAAAATCTTATAATAATTCTAGCAAAGCGGTATGAAACTGCCAAATAGTAAGTATAACTGTAGCAATAGACTCGATCTCGGGACACATTAACGGGGAAATCCCGCTGAACTGCTCCCTAGTTCCGGGTCTGTGACGTCATGCGTCACGCTACCCGACGTACGTTTCGCCCTATCGGCTTATTCTTGGGAATTACTTGTTGGCTGTGGATAGGGGGTTTATAAACTAGTCGCAAACAATCGTTATATAAATTTAGTGATTGACAGACTCGATAACCAATAGGAGAGTTCCTCATGTTATTTCTATTAGCCCATGTTAGGAATCCCTAGTCCTAAATTATGTGAGTGTTACAGACGATTGTATGATCACTGGTAAGTATATGTGTATAATTGTAACCAAGTATATTTAGGACACAGATCTAGGAATTGATCTTCGGATGATATCTAATATTGCCTATTAGGGTGAATAATAAAACTTGGCCAAAAAAGCAACGATTATAACAAAAGGGAGTGAATAAAAATAAATAAAAACAAAAGAAAGTGACAAGAACATGTTGATACATGGATGAAGTTTAAAGAGAAGAGGAACATTACTTAGGTCCCTACATAGTGACATATATTAGTGAAACATTATTACCATAATAATGGTAGGATAAGTAACATCCATAATAGGTGACGTGGATTAATTCCAGTGAAGAATATATTTCTCAAGGGTAAGAAAAGTGAACGTTATTATAGGTCCCTGTGAAACATCACATGTCAGTGACAATAAATTACAATAACAGTGATTACATTACTAATATCCATAATAGGCAACAGATTCATACCAATAAAATATAATTATAATTAAGACAATCATAGTAATGTCAATAATATTAGTAGCTCACATGGCTATAGATTGCCATATCACATATTTAAATAAATTATGTTACCAAAGTTTTCGTGTCATATGATTTAATGCACTTGATCGAAATTGATCTAAAAATATCAGGTAAGTCATATGACTCAATATGACCTAGATGGAATCCATAATCATTATGAAAACATGCATAAATAAATATATCTGTGCATGTAATACATGGTTGTTACAATATTATCGAGGGTACAGTAGAATCTACAGAAAGCTAGAATAGTTGATATTCTCATTAAGCCCATGTGGTATAAGAGAATGAAGTAAAAAGATCCACCTGCTTTCTTTTTGAAGCAGTATTTTCATAGTATCACCTCCTCTTATTCCCATGGATATTTTTTCTATCCCAAATACACAATAATCATCAGACTTTCCTCCATGCATTTGTAAAAAGTGGCGCGCTACCGAGGTAAGTGGTTTGAAACGTTGTTTGTCAATAGCTGCATTCCTAATATTTCCTACATGCTCTAATACACGTTGTTTTAGGGGTCGGCTCGTCATTCCTACATAACTCTTATTGCAGGTACATCTTAAAACATAGATGGTTCCTTTGGTGTTAAATCAAGATACTGATTAGCAGTTGGGACCGGCTCCCCCTATGGGTCAATTTTTAATTTTTATTTCTTTAACACTTTATTTCTATCTTTTGCACTACTATATATTTTAAATTCGCCTAATCTGATGATATTCTAGATATCTGTCTAAATTTTAAATAATTCATTATTAAAGTTGATCTTATTCCCATTTAGTAATTTAGCAATAAAGTTGACTTTGTTTGCTTATATATACAAAATCTTTTTGTGGACAGGAGTGCCTCACATACTACTTTGTTCGGTTGATATTAATTATCGACTGATTCTCCTTTTTCTAGATTCGTCTAGTTTGAAGAGCACCCCCTCACTTTATATATTGTTTGTATTTGAGGTTTGTCCTTACCTTAGAGCGGATTGGAAACTCCCCCCCTTTTTTCCCTATATATAGACTGGTGAAGGAAAGACTAGTTAGGAAAAGGTTGAAGTAGTTCCAGTGGGAGATATTGAGATCATGGAGAAGTGTTTTTGTAATGTCCATAGTGAGAAATGGATGTATTCTGGCAAAGTTTCAAAGGAGGGGAGACATGACAGATTGATTTGGAGAACTGTAGATGCAGAATTGAGGATGACACCAAGGCAGCAAGGAGTGGGGTACAGTGACACTGGGAGATGGTATTTTGGATTTTTGCACATGTTGAGTTTCTGGTACCATTGGGACATCCAAGTGGTGATGCAGAGGCAGTTAGACACACAAGATAAAAGGATAAGGAAAGAGGTAACAGGAGAGGTTATTGTGAGAGGAAGAGATGATGTGGTAGGAGTAGATACACTAAAGGAGCAGATTGAAAGAATAAAAGTGGTACAGGCACATGGTCGGTGGAGGGGCTAGTTTGGAGGGAAAAGGGTCAAGGGAACACGCTGAAGAGGAAGAGAGGGTGAGAACCACATCTGTAACAGTAGGGAGTGGGGGTGGAGTCTTTGGCATGTAGGGGAGATAAGAAGAGGGTGGGTGTGGAGTGCTGGATCTGGCATGAGGAGATTTTATGACGTTTTTGATTGTTTTTTTTGTTTTTGATTTATTTATTTTCATTTGAATTAGGTGCATAGTCTCTGTCTCCAATTCACTTATCTTCCAATCCTTGCCTTCTTGCCTCACTGCCAAACTGGTGAGGGGGGGTTATTCATTTCACCTGGTGCATATTGTGGACTTAAAATAGGTTTGCTTGGTGAGAGAGAGGGCATTATAGTAACAAGACAGAATACATTTGTAGTCTAGGAAGTCTGCATTGGAGCAAGATTTCCCCCATTGGAGCAATTGTTGGCTCTGTTTTGGCTTGCCAGCATTATGGTTTGAATGCTTGGAGACGATGTGTTTCAGTTGGACCTCATTTAGGGCTGCAGTGGCAGGATTTTAAAAGGAGAGAGGTGGTACAAGTGAGGCTGAGAAGATCATTTTGAGTGTTTAGGTGTCACTGTTGGCACACATATTGGGAAGTGAGGGTTGTCAGTCGAATAATTGGATAAAAGAAAGTATATTTATTAATGTTGTTTTACTGTGCGATTGCGATCAGTACGCCATGTATCGTGACGCAATCGCACGATAAATAACACACGCATGCACTAACACTTACACATTCACTTGTATATAGTTCATATTTATAATAGCTCCAATCCACAGTTGTTTATGAGCAGATGTTATTTGGTTTATGGTTAAATATTATAAAGTTATATGTATTTCAGTGAGATCTAAAGTTCATGAAACATATCATGTTTGGTGTCATTCTAATCCCCTATTTATCCTTAGTATCCGGTTCCATCAGCTATAAGATCGCACTATGTTTATGCTAGTTATGGAATATAGGTAATTAGTGATCAGAATAGTATTGTCTGTGTAATGTAAATACACCAGTTTGAGTAGTTCTTGGCGGGAAGATCAGTACGCATCTGATTGGAAAGCTGACCCCCACCCTTGGAGAGCTGATCCCACCCTTGGAGGGTGTTGTTTGAACTGGCCAATGACCTGCATTACACTGGACTGTCCTGGAGCCTGAACCTATTAAAACATGCCAAGTCACCTGTATTGTATTTGCTGTAACAGTACTTGTGTGTGTGTATATATATATATATATATATATATATATATATATATATATATATATATATATATATATATATATATATATATATATATATATATATATATATATATATATATTACTCCCTGGAATCAGCTTGCAGTCACTCTGGCCACAGTCTTCAGGACTGAAGGACTGCATAGCTGGATCCAGCAGAGCGCAGAACCGCTCAGCGTATGTATTGGCTGTACTTAATTTATTGAACTGTTATTCTTTTGATTTTGCTAAATAATCTGCTTGTGCTTTGGAACCACACAAATCTCATAGACAATGATTATTGGAAAACTATGAAATAGCTTTAATAGGGTGGTTGCAAGAGGCAAGGTGAGGCAGAAGGAAAACTTAATGTGGTTGAAAAGTTGGAAGAAAGAGTTGGAGAAGCTGGAGTTGGAACTGAGCCAGGGAACACACAGCCCAATGAGTGTCTAGAGGCACTATGGTTGTTAATAGCAGATGTTGGGATCCCCTACAAAAAGAGTTGATAGTATTAAAGGTAAATAAGTGGATGTCCGATCAGGTTTTGGTTCCAAAGAACAAAAGGTTTATTTTGCAAATAAAAGTACAATAGTAAGGACAAAAGTACCGCCATTATAGTTGCAAGCGTGGGTAGTATCTGCAATAGGCATTCTATCCATAATGCTCTGTTGCCACAGGGCAGAGCCGAGTCATTTATGCACAAGAGGATGCAGGAGGGTCGGTTGTATAACAGGTATTGCAGTCACAGTTCCACTTGGTCAAAGGCCAGGGACAGTCCAATAACACTGTTTACTATAGGTCAGCAGCTAACGATCACATTGTACACGACCTAATCATAAATATTTATCGATTCAGATTGATCTTTAATACTGTTTAAATAATTTGACTTTAACAGTCAACCCTTTGATAGTGCATGACACTTTGCATCGTACTTTGACATTGTCAAAAATATACATTCATTCATATTGATCTTTCATACAATTTTAATAATTTGACTTTAACAATAGATAGTGAGAGAGCAGGCTAAAAAATTGATAAGGAATTGGGAGATTGAGCCTAGGGGCTGTGCATGACTGCAACGTGAAGTTGGAGCAGAAAGAGACAGGTGGTATCACTGTCAATGAAGAGAAGGAGAGGGAGAGTTTTGGGGGAATTGATATGGAAGGTGCAGCCAGGGAGAGCAGGAAGCCTACATCCAGCACATTTGGGGCACCTAAATGGAAGAGTATGTATGAGAAAAAGAACCTGTAGGAGAGAGCTGCAGGGGAATCACTGTCAGGGGGAAGCCAAGTTTCATAAATGGCAAGGAGGTTGAGCAAATTTGTCTATTGCAAACATATCCTGCTTTCTAGTGTGCGCAGGGATGGGAGGGAGGGAAGAGGAGAAAGGAGTTGGAAGGGTTGGAGTTATGTGGTGGGTTGGAAATTTTGGGATTAATTGAAGAGTGTGAGGATAGTTGTGAATCCTTAGGGTCTGGAGTTGGGAGAGATGTTGACAGGAGGATGAGAACAATAAGGACCAAGGAGAGTGATGTATTATATGAGAAAGATGTGGGGTGAAGAGCATATCGATTATGAAGGCAGGTGCTAAAGGGGTAGTGGTGAAGGAAAAAGGGGAGTGTTGAGATTTTGGAGAGAGTTGAGTTGGAGGTAAGTAGGATGTTTAATGCATTCAAGGAGGGATAAGAAGCAAGAAAATACATAAGAGGGATTAGAGTAGAGTGATTAGATGAACCAGAAAGCACAGGGTCATGGAGAGGGACAGTTATACATAGGTAGATCTCTGCGCAGAAGTGACAGAGGGAGCTAGTGGTCTTACAGCATAATCACTAAGAAGCGCAAAGGTTTTTAGTAAATCCATTGTGGATAACATGGTGGCGGAAGTGTGTAATTAGGAGGTAAGAGTTGAGGAGTTATAATGGGATGAAAGTGGGGTCACAATGAGCATCAAAATTTAAGTTAAGAACCTTGTGAAAAAGCAGTTTTAGGAAGCATGAGCTGTAAATGGTTCAATAGGAAGTGCCCAGGCAGTGCACAAATGAGGTGCTTGAAGTGGAAGGTAGCAGAAATTCACAGAAGGGTGTTCAATTTTGTCCTTCTACCACTGTTTCCAAGTAGAACATTTTTTCTCTAACACCTGTATAACTCTATAGTAGAACACAAACACACACTTGTAAAAAAACATAAAATTTACTTATCTAAATTGCCTAGAAAATAATCTGCTCTTGTTGTTCATCTTTTCTGGTCTTTATGCTGGAAAATACAGTATGGGGATATGAATTGGAAAATCTTATGTATTTGTATTTTTTCACAGGAATACAATTCAGAGCAGCCTTTTGTCCCAACCAGATTGGTAGAAATTGAAATTCCTTCCATATTCCCGAGAGTGAAGGTAGGTTGAACCTTTTTGAGAGAAGGCTTTTTTTTCTTGGGAAAACAGGGAGACATCAAAACTTATATTTTGTGAGGCTGGATGGAAAAAAAAACCTGTTTGCCTGTTTGTGGGCACTGGATGGCAGAACACATTGTGCCCATTGTGATGGTCATTTAGTGCATCCACATCTTTGAAAATTTGGTATTTTATGTTTCTGGCCAAACTGGCCTCAGATTGGATCATTTGTCCTTTGGGTGGAATGACCAGATAATAGATTTGTTGACATCTGTGTTTGATTTACAGCAGACCATTGTCCTTAATTTAATTTTTTTTATTCAGGGTACATACTGTATGAATCATGGATTTTCACAGTTAAAATGTGTTTGTTTTACACAGGCACATGCACTGGAACAACCACTGAAGTCAAATAAAGTCGAATTAGAGTTATCTACGGCATCTCCAAGATTAAAGGTAGTTAAGCTTTAATTAAAGGTGTCCTAATAACATACTGACTGTTTAAAGGGACTTTTCACTTCAAATCCTCCTTTTTCCTATATTATGGCTTTAGTAGCCACCCAGCTCTCATCATATTTAACATGGTCCCGGTACTCACATAGCCTAGATATTTGCTGATCACCTTTTTGCTCTGTTCGGGTCTCTCCAAAGCAGTAGTCATCCAATAAGGCAGCTGTGAATGAAAGCTGGTTGCTGATTGGAGAATCAACTATAGGAGAGTAGAGACTTTTTTAAATATGATGAGTGGTTAGGGTCCCAGTGGGGAGAGCCCCACCAAAGCCTTATTATTGGGAAGGGGGAATTTGAGCCTAATACTAGGTAAGTGAAAAAGCCCTTTACTGTAAACTATATGCCACTTGAAATGTATATTATTGTGTATTTGTAAGGCGCCCCAGTTCTCCGTATAGTCATACTGTAGGGCATGGGTCGGCAACCCCCGACACGTGTACTACTTTTGTCTGGCACACCGGGCGCTCCGCTGCTGCCTCAGTAAAGCAGCTGAGGATGGCCGAAAAGGCGCTGCTTTAAAATGAGAAATGTACACTTTGTTCAATCATGCCATATTTGCAAAACCTATTTATCCAAGAATAGCTTACAAATGACTGAGTGCTCTATATTCACTGTTGTGGTCTAATAGTGTATTGTTGATCTGTCTGTTGCTCCGTTCAGACCAGGAAGTAATGTAGAATTCTCTTGTTCATCATCATTGAATGTAAAATGGGGAACGGTGGTCATAACATTGGCTTTCTACACATGAAACATGTCTCTTAATACAAATGTGCAGTTTGTGTTACTTAGGATAACTGAGTTTAGACACCTGAGAAATTTCTTTGCCATGTCATAGTTTTTATTTTTTCAATAAACAACAAATATTCACAGTGACATTTTATGTGTTTTAGTGTGATATAAACTAGAATAAAACTTTGTGTTAGGGAGCTGGAAACCAGGCACTTATTAGCCGAATAAGTAAAGCCTTTTAGTTTTTTGTTTTGTTTTGTGTTTGTCCCTAATTTACAGAATGTCACTCAGCATATTAGTTTCTAATTGCTGTTTTATAGTTACCATGTTGCAATAGAAATGTTTCTGTTGAAATGTGTATAATCCTACAGATGCTAATTGTGCACTCTGACTTTTTTTTTTTTTTAAATGGATTTAGAGCTCAGCAAGTTCTTAGATAGGAACTTCCTCTCCTATTTATCTGATACATGAGTTTCATTGTTGTACACTCTGCAGTTTTACCTTGTTCATATAATCTTTGTATTATATTGCAAAGTGTTCATGGCATGATACACTGTCAAAAAGGTTAAGTGATGTTATTTATATTAATCTGTGTGCCTAGCAGCGCCGGTGCTAGGGTCCCTGGCGCCCTAGGCACAGTGTGAAAATCGCCCCCCCCCCCCCTTTAAAAATCGGCGCCCCCCTGTCAAAATTGGCGCTGCGCTTCCCTCCCCTCAGCTCCCCATGTCTTTCTTTAACTTACCTGCATGAAGCTGCTCCTCTCTGCTCTGTCTTCTCCCCTCCACTCACAGAGACTGTCGGGCCGTGATGATAACATCATCACGGCCTGTCACTTTCAGTAAGCGGAGGGGAGGAGACAGAGCAGAGAGGAGCAGCTTCATGCAGGTAAGATTCATAGCCCCTTCCCTCCTCTCCTCCCCGTGGATTTCCGTTTTAAATGACCATAGTCATTTTTTTTTAATTTCGAGGCGCCCGGCGCCCTAGGCAATTGCCTAACCTTGCCTAATGGGCCTGGTGCATAGAGATTATGCTTGTATCACTTGACACATTTTGAACTCGCTACAAAGAGTTACTTTCAATTATAGTGCGAAACAGTAGGGGCAGTCAGTTCCATGTAGCCTTTCTTCCACTTTCATTCCTTCCATATGTCATGCATCCCATGAGATGGTTTTGGTTCCTTTCCTGTAATCTGGCCCTCTTCCCCTATACAACAGGTGTAAACCAAGCTAGTCAATGTATACCGCAGAGTTTTCATTTTTACTCCATCAGACCACACAACCAGTTTCTCTTTTTAAATCGAATCCCCTCAAAAATGTTCCAAAACTGACAAAAACATGTTTGTGATGGACACCAAGTGCTGTCTCTTAACTCCTTGGTCTCAAAGAATATATTAAATGTCTTTAAATGCAAGAGTTTGAGGGGTATTTTTCTGCTCCTTTTCCTGCATAAAGAGTTCATAAATGTTTTCTGGAATTACATCTACTCAATCTACTCAGTTGCACCGCTTCCAAAGAATGTGACCTTGTGGTTTGAACTGCTCTTATTCAGAAAAAATACTCTCCTCTCAAGGACCACTGACACAAAAATGCAAGTGGCTTTTCATAAATTAACTGCTAACAACGAATGTAGGCACAGTATGTGTGTATAGTATATATGTGTGTGTATATATATGTGTGTGTGTGTGTATATATATATATATATATATATATATATATATATATATAATGTTTATATAACGATGTATAGAACTGTTTCTGATGTATATCGGTACTGGAGATGAAGTTGTGATAGTGGGGTAAGAACCTTCTGCACAATGAACATCCTGTCGGTGAAGTCATTGTAGGGCACTGCAGGCAGCCTCATGGAGAATGATGGCTAACAGAAAGCAAGAGATTGCTACTCCACTGATAGCAGATGTAACTGTAAAGTTAAACATCTCATGTGTTGTCAATATTTGGGAACTTTTACTTATGTATTTAGGAAAGCTATTTGTATCAATCTTTTGTAAAGTAACTAATTTTTTTCTTGTCCTTTAACTTTGAAATACAGTATGTTCTCTCTTCTCAGACCAAATAGTCTTGTCATGTATTCAATTTCATATTTTTTTTCTCTTGGGTATGCATAATAACAAAATGTTCTCATAAATATGTTACGCAAGATATAACATATTACAATAACATATTAAAACTACAGTCTATCTTTATAGAATTACTGTTCTCTGGGGATGTAGAAGAAAGCACGTAGGCACCACAGGTGTAGAACAAACTAAAACAAAACAGCGTTATATCTATGAGTAGACTAAAAAGAAACAGATTTTCAAATATTACATTGATTGCCTCTGGATTTGCTAATTGTTTCCAATGTGTGTGTCTGTGAGAACCACAAAGCATCTGTCATGTTGCTGACACCAAATGCATTATCTTGTACCTGTGTTTACTCACTCGGGTCAAGGAATACTGCTTAGTTATAAGTGAAGGAAACATAATAATTTTGCCCATAGGTTTTAATCTTGCGAGCAGGGCCCTCTTACCTCTCTGTATGTACCCCATGTTGTTTTATTGCTGTGTTTGTTCCCAATTGTAAAGCAGTATGGAATTTGCAGGTGCTACATAAATACATGTTGATGATGCTTGATACTTTGGCACACCACATAAGTCACATCTGCTGTTAAGCAAACCTGACTTCTCAGCATGGGAATCATTAATGAATTTTATTTTTTTCAGCAAAAATGCTCTAAAGTGTTATTTGGAAGATTAAACACTGTTTGATGTAGGTTAATAAACAAACACGTTTAATCACTGAAAGTCTTTTTTTCATACTAGTATAATAGTGTATTAGCTAATTGAAGTACTTTGACAGCCCAAATTACAAGTTGGATATTAGAAGAGAATTGTGATCAAGGGCAGCTAGGGGAGGATTGCACAGGGAAGAGTAGAATACAGGTCGTAGAGAGTCGAGAGGAACTTCGAGCATCCCCAACAGCTGTATTTCCTGGTGGGGATGCCACTTTCTAGGAGTACCAGGATTCCCACACTTTTTTTAAATGCCTTTTATAGTGTTCTGCATGCTATTGTTGTATTCCATACTGGAAATAATCAGATGGTATTGAGAATATCAGCGTGATGGACAGTAAAGTCTTTTTCAGTTATTCACAATTACGAAATTTAACCACGCTACTAATGTGCGTTATTCATTTATCTGTAGATGTATTTATATTTTCTATAGGCAGAGTAGTATAAGGGGATCCGTGCTTGGTCTAATTCCAGCGATAGTGGTTATCCAGTGAAGGACAGTTTATTAGAAGGCCACAGCTTTGGGATGTCCACCACACAGAAGGAACCACGCTGGCCACACTTTCTCCAGCCTTGGTCAGACACATTTGGATACATGCAGAGCAGTCCCTCTGGTACTAGATACCAGTGGATATACATTTTGAAAGCCATTTCCTTAATTGCTGTGCTTCTAAAACATATAGATGCTCTTAGTCCGCTCTTTTCCAATGCCCCCATGGGAGGTGGAGTTTCTTATTTAGTCCATCCCATACCTTTAGAGTTAAAGATGGTAGGTTCTTGATTAGGGGGTTATGTTTGTTAGGGAACCAAAGGATAGATTTCAGGGAGCTGGTTCGTAACGGAGCATTCTTTAAGTCTATCCATCTTTTCAAACTTGACAGAGAAAGCCGAGCTATTAGTTGGCTAAGTTGTGTACTTTGGAACAAGAGTCTCAAAGATATTCACCTTAACCAGAACTGGGACCATTGCTTCTTATTGCTCAAAATACATTTACTACAAGCCTACTATATAGTATTAATTGTCCAACTTGGTACTGGAAGGGTTTGAAATAGGCAAAGAATAACATGTTTATTTTGATCTAGTTAATTTTCCACGTCCAGGAGATAAGTGGTTTAGTCATGTTTAATTTTGCTACTAAAAGGGGAAAATTTAGCTAAATAAAGTTGTTTTTAAGATTTGGTTATAATTTTACCCTAACTCAATTCAGTCTTCCACTGAAAATTGAAATTCAGCTGTCAGAACTTTTTCTTGAGTTTGGGTGTGTGCAACAAGGGCCTCTGGTTTATTACTGTTGTCCTTGTATCTCAGCAGGGTAGGAGTTCAGATTAGGAAGGGCCTCATTAGGTTTAAAAGGACGTCATGTGAGAAAATGCCAATTTCATACTGGCACTTACCGTATTTTTCGCTCCATAAGACGCACCTGACCATAAGACGCACCTAGTTTTTAGAGGATGAAATCAGGAAAAAAATATTCTGAACCAAATAATGTAATTTAATAAATATATATTGACAGTGGGTATTGGCACAAAAAAGGATGATAATAAAGCTTTCGTTACCACAAGTATGATTACACACACATAGCAATATATTCTATAAGTGTCTCTGGTATCATATATCAACTGTCCAACAGGTAAACTGATAATGTTTTATGAACCTTCAAACTCCTTGGTAGAGATATAGGAGTGGGTTTAAGCAAAATACTTGCAGTTCGGTTGTCCACTCATCGATGGTTCTTATTTCGGTCTCAGTGTCCGGAAAAGTCCTGGAGCTCCACTTGTAGTGAGGTGCGCAACTCTCAGCTGTCCGGATAGCTACAATGTAGCTGAAGAAAGGTTCCGTCCTGGTAAGTAGAGAAGTTTGAGGTCCCCGGCTGCTTCAGTGTGCTACTGTCGATACTTCGTGGACTCCTTTTTGCAGTATTCGCTCCATAAGACGCACACACTTTTTCCCCCACTTTTTTTTGGGGAAAAAGTGCGTCTTATGGAGCAAAAAATACGGTATTTATTAATATTTCTTATACCTAAAGGTTGGACATGGTCCTGCATGTCAGGGGTTCAGTTGTCAAATAAAAATCAGGGGGAAATTGGGACGTTCCTGTTTTTACCCAAGCTGAGAAATCTAGACTCCAAGCTACTCAGGAGGATGGTGGTGCAGGTTTGTAATATAGAGCCTTTATAGCTTGTAGAAAATTATAAACAGCAAGGAGCAATTGTCAAAGGCCTGTTCTGCATCTAAGGCTAAATCCAACAATGTAATTTTGTGTGTTCAAGCAATTAATAATATCGGTTGTAGGCCTTATGTTGTCCATAACCTGTCTGTGCGTAGCGAATCTTACTAGATAGGGATCTATCAGTCTTGGTTAAAGAGGATTTAATCTATTCGATAATATTTTTGGAAAACTTTTGATATCTGTATTTACAAGTGAAATTAGGTGGTAGTTGGTGGAGTCCTTACCTGTTTTCTGGATTACGAAAATTCTGGTTCTTGTTGTGTATTCTTTTTCCAGAACATCACTGAAAGAAACAGACAGGGATTAAAATTGATGCAAATGTTTAATAATAAAATATGGGGAGGCCATGGGGTGCTGGTGCTTTTGAGGACTTTTTCTACTTTATCATTTTTTAAATTTCAATGATCTCCTTATTAAACTTTAGTAAATGATGATCATCAATTTTGGTGTGCTCTCAAGTACAGATACTTTTTCAATGTATTGTATTAGGGTCTTCTGGGGAGTATCTATGAAGGTTATAAAATGTGACTTAATATGATTTAAATATTGGATTGGATTGCCATGGGTCAAAGTGCAATTTTCCATTTTTATACTTAATAACTTGGATGGCACGAGTGGCCTTATGACAGTCTTGTAGGCACCCCATGCTGTAGTGTTATGTGTACTGTTTTGTGTATTAGCAAAGTAATCTGTGATGATCTCATACATTTATGTTTGGAATTGCTGTATTTTTAGCAGTGACTCATTGAATCTCCATGATGGTCCACGACTTGTTCCCCAAGAGTTCAAAGGAGACTGTTACAATTGATTGGTTGAGCCTTGGTCAATAATTGATAATTAATAATTAATCTTGTCACCAAGGGTCACCAATAGTTTAGGGGAATCCCCATCTGTATATGATTCTGCTCTCATGGTGAGCCCGGGTAACTTCGCATTGCTCTCTTCTCTTAGCGATAGTAATCTGGGCTGCCTTGAAAAAATTGGCGTCATTCTGTTACCTATGTGGAAATTCACTTCCATTGGTGAAATGTGTATACACCTTTTGCATACATATAACCGTTGCTTTGCCTAGGACATAAAGTTTACAAAGCCCAAGGGTTACTAATGCTAGACATAGAATAAAACCAGCACTTGAGATAATTTTCCACTTGCATTCTAGTGTGTGTCACATCTGTCTTCTGTATAGCAATGACTTGTGAAATGTTTTTTTCAATGTAAAACTTGGCCAATGTGTCCTTGAGGATTGACATAATGAAGGTGTAAATGTAATGGCACAAGCCTACAGACCTGTCGATCAATAAATCTGAGAATTTCTTCCTGTTTTCCCTCCCTTAATTAGCTGGGATTGGGTTTGGTCTTCCACGGATGTCTCCTCTTTTGCTGTTAGCGCTGCAGGGTGTTAGATTGGGATGTTTGTAAATAACAGGGCTTGGCCAAAGGTGGGCAGACTGTTTTTTAAGACTTGCAGCATACTGTGTTTACTCGAAGTTGTTGAGTTGTGTACGTGCCAAAGAACTAGTACAGTTTGTGTTCATTTCATTTGCTTTATTTTGTACATATTGTACCATTGGATAACTTTAAAATGAGTTTGAGAATCTGTGCTTTTGATATGCCTTATCTTTTTCCTGTGTATGGCTGCAGTCTCTGTTCCCCACATGACTCATCTTGCTTTCTTGCAAGCTGTTTGTTCTGGCTTGTTGATAAGGATGTGTTTTCTTGCTAGAGGTCACAGAGGCACGTTCCTCTAGCTGTTTATTTCTTCCAGCTATGTTTTAAATACAGAATTTGACGTGGACATGTCTTAATTTTCTTAATTTCATCATTTCTTACTGGTTACCTGTTTTCATAGGTGTGCAAGACCAACACTGAAAAACAGCTTCAAGAATTTGAGGTGCCCAAGCCAAAACATTCTCTTGGAATCCCACAGTCAAGCTTGTTGGTGACAGACAGAACGGCCTCTCCTGAGTGCATGGACCTAGTGGATCACTTAATTACCAGTAGCACAGATTCCCTTCACAGGTTAGTCGTTTTCAGATATTGCATTATATGCATGTCTCCAGCGCTCTGTTTACTTGGATAGACTTTGGGTCTCTCGTCTGGCTTGCACCAGGAGTGGTTCAGTAACACTGCGTATGTATCCATTTGGTATACAACTAAATAATTTCTGGTAGCATGGACTCTGGGCCCAAAAACTAGAAAGTTCCCATCATTCTGTCTATGTAAATATCTTTTCCTATTCTGTTTATTGATTTTATTGATCTCTGCTCATAGTTCTCCTTGGACTGTTCTATCACATATTATGGTGGTCTTTTTATTTTACTTTATTTTTATTTTAGATTTGTTGCAATAGATTTGCTCCCAAATACAGAGAAATTTGTTCTTTTACACTCTGGAACCCATAAGTATAATGTTAATTTCTCAAATACATTGCATGTAAAAATATTTATATGCTGTGGCACGCAACCTCCACTTACTGATGCTGTGGTTTTGCCGTTTCTGATAAAGATGAGCAATCCATTTAATGACCTACATTAATTTAAAATCCTGCTACTAATTTTAACTTTATAGAAAGAAAAATGTTTAACCTTTTTGGATGTATTGTATGTTAAAGCAAAGTGGCAGTGCTTAATGTGCTTGTGTGCACAGTAAGCAAAGCGGACAACCTGCAGGGAGATGATTGTCAGGTTCAGTGTAGCAAAAAGCACAATTGCTGCAGAGAAGCACATTTCATTGCAGAAAATTGTCGTGATTACAGTTCTAATATTTTGACAGTGCTGGGCTTTTTTAT
This sequence comes from Mixophyes fleayi, assembly GCF_038048845.1. Classification (NCBI taxonomy): domain Eukaryota; kingdom Metazoa; phylum Chordata; class Amphibia; order Anura; family Limnodynastidae; genus Mixophyes; species Mixophyes fleayi. The sequence continues at coordinate 153,876,317 of NC_134402.1, forward strand.
ATTCTACTTTGCTGGCTGCTCAATTAAACACTAGAAACCTTAATTCAGGAAGTGCTTTGTTTGTGTGATGTCATTGTTAACCCCCAACAAGGAGAACCACTTTCTCCAGTTGCATACATATGTTAATTAGTTGACTTAGTTGACTTCCCTTTTTTCAGTTCGAATCAGAGGCAATCAAATAAGCAAATCCCATGCTATAAACATATTGGGCAGTATTCAATTGTCGGCGGGATTGCCGACAATTGAATATGCCCCATTGATTCAAAAGGTCAGCATTTTTACATGACAAGTGTTTGATAAATGTGTATATTGATCTTCTAAGATCGTGATTTGCAAAGATAATATTTTGCTTAAAATGTTATTTTAGGTTCTACTCTGTAATTACACTGAGTAAACACAAATACAGCACCATGCTTAATAAACAAATTGGGGAAGGGGGGTACAGAATGGGTAGAAAATGGAATGGGAGATGCAGTGCAATCAACGGTACACAGGTAAGTATAAAGACCATGGGCCTGAGTCATTAAAGAGAGCAAAGTAAAAAGAAAAGGAGTAAGTCTTCTCCTGGGCAAACCATGTTAGAAAGTAAGGGGTGCAAATTAGTTTATTATTTTGCACATAAGTTAATACTGGCTGTTTTTTCATCTAGCACACACATACTTGATAGTTTTATTTTTACACTGAAATTTACAGTTGATCTATGACAAGTCCCTACCCCAACTATAAATCTGTCCCCACATTTTAAATTTACCTCCCCCTACAATGCACCATAGTTTTGCCCAGATGCAAAGTTTTTACATTTTTATGCTTTACTCTCCTTAATGACTCAAGCCCCATATGACAGGAAAGGATACTCAAGCCATAGGGTCCAGATAAGAACTATTTACTTTTACAGCACACAGTTTTCCTATTTAATGCAGTTATTAGCAGTACATTGCAGTTACTTTGTTCACTATTTGGGCATACACTAGATTTGTTGCAACAAATTTGCTAGAATTACTATAATTTAATATAGTATATTGTTGAATGTCAGATATGTTTGTGTTTGTTTTGAGAGTCCATTGATTTGAATTGAATAATAAAACTGTTAATTCCAATATATTAATGTTTATAAAAAAAAATATTGTTGGAATAAGAAAATTTGTCTCTGGCTTTTAATGCTACATGAAACTGCCTCTCCATAGTGCATATTGGGACATCTTTTTTTATGGGACATATTTTCCAGAAATAGGCAAAATAAATATTGTATACTGAATAAAAAGCAAAAATCTGGAACATGGGTAAGACAGTTACAGTACATTTACTGCAGCCTTTATTAATGAAATATGCTCCTCGCGTATAGTAAATAGAGAAAATAAACCGCTTCTATATGGGCTCTCTTGAAGAGATTTGGACACACTTAATCCTCCAGCACCAAAAGCTGCCACCCGGGGTGGACCCAACTATTTGCTGTAAGGGGGATATGAGGTATTTGAATAACAAAGATACCACTTAAGATGGAGTTGTCATTTCAAGACAGATTTGTTTAGAAAATCCATAGTCCGCACTGCATAATATGCTGGCGCTTTTATAAATAATCCTTATAGACACTGATAATTTTTAGAAATGTTCATACAAGCCATCGATTGTTTTTTCTGACGGAAAAACAGGGATTCAGAAAAAAACTTGGCAATCCAGGCTCTCTTTTGGTGCACAGTCCTGTACTGCCTGCTTAAGAAATTGGAGAGCAGTGTAGATTTATAATCTTTCACTGCGCCTTCCCTTTTTTCCAAATATCTAAAGCCTGATTTGTTTTCTTTTTTTCAGCCCCTGCCCCCCTTCCCCCTTAAAACTGTGTAATAGTACTGCTACTTAAAACTTGGAACATTGTGTACTTCTGTGTAGCTGTTTCCTATGTAGAACAGTGTTCATTGTCATGATGTCGTTGGTGACTGTTCCATGTCCTGTGAAAGCTTTGGGAAAATATGAATGTCACTAAATGAATGGTGGTGGTTTAGTATTTTCAGTCTCAGGTCAGTTTTTATGACCATACCATTATAAAAAGAAATCCCCACAATAAAAGCTGGTGAATATATACACTTCCCAAATCAGACAGGAGTTTGGAACATCATGTTCAACACACTAAAATGTTTGCTTGGAGGGTTCAGCTGTGACTGACAAATATAGATCCATCTGATATGACAGTCTCCACTGGTAAGCAGATTGGTTCATGGGCCAAAGTCTAATCATTTTTTCCTGTACTTGGCACAAGTGACATTTGAGCATTCTGTCATTGCCAACTCTGTAACTGTTCTATTTAAGACATTTTAGCTGACATTATTTGTTCTTCCTGGCTCTTGTATACTTATACACTCAGCACTGCAAGGGAATAAATTACATTCGAAAAGGGTATTCAAATAAATGTACTGATTAAAGAACGTTTTTAGTTAAGTGCATGAAGTAACGCCAGTAGCATATGTAACACTGAATATGCAGAATAGATTGCTACATTTTTTCAAGAACAAAGACCGTTCAAACTTATAATTTGAAACTTACTTTACATATACACAGTAACAAAATAAATATTCCTTAAAACAATGGTAATGTTTTTCCAGTCATTTTATTGTTCAACAAAGACCTGGAGATTCTGCTCAAAGATCCATATATCTGCGTATACTCCAAGAACATACTTGTTGGTTAATTGGCTGCTATTGAATTGCCCTTACTCTCTCTCGGTTTATGTGTGTGTATAGTCATGGCCAAAAGTTTTGAGAATGAAACAAGTATTGTTTTTTACAAAGTTTGATGCTTCAGTGTTTTTTGACCTTTTTGTCAGATGTTGCTATGGTATACTGAAGTAAAATGCTTTTATTGACAATTACAGTAAGTTTATGCAAAGAGTCAATATTTGCAGTGTTGACCCTTCATTTTGAAGACCTCTGCAATTTGCCCTGGTATGCTGACAATAAACTTCTGGGTCACATATTGACTGATGTCTGCCCATTCTTGCCTAATCAATGCTTGGAGTTTGTCAGAATTTGTGGGTTTGTGTTTGTCTACCCGCCTCTTGAGGATTGACCACAAGCTCTCAATGGGATTAAGGTCTGGAAAGTTTCCTGGCCATGGACCCAAAATGTCAGGGTTTAAATATATTTTGAACCCTGAGCCACTTAGTTATCACTATTGCCTTATGACAAGGTGCTCCATCATGCTGGAAAAGGCATTGTTCATCACCAAACTGTTCTTGTATGGTTGAGAGAAGTTGCTCTTGGAGGATATTTTAATATCATTCTTTATTCATGGCTGTGTTCTTATGCAAAATTGTGAGTGAGCCCACTTCTTTGGCTGAGAAGCAACCTCACACATGAATAGTCTCAGGATCCTTTACTGTTCGAATGACAGAGGACTGATGGTAGTGCTCACCTTTCCTTCTCTGGACAAGCGTTTTTCCAGATGCCCCAAACAACCTGAAAGGAGATTCATCAGAGAAAAGGATTTTACCCCAGACCTCAGCAGTCCAATCCCTGTACATTTTGCAGAATATCAGTCTGCCCCTGATGATTTTTCTGGAGAGAAGTGGCTTCTTTGCTGGCCTTCTTGACACCAGGCCATCCTCCAAACGTCTTTGCCTCACTGTGCATGCAGATGCACGCACACCTGCCTGCTGCCATTCCTGATCAAGCTCTACACTGGTGGTGCCCCGATGCCACAGCTGAATCAACTTTAGGAAATGGTCCTGGTGCTTGCTGGATGTTATTGGTCGCCTTGAAGCCTTCTTCAGAAGTATTGAACCTCTCTCCTTGAAGTTCTCGATGATCCGATAAATGGTTGCAATCTTACAGGCAGCAATATCCTTGCCTGTGAAGCCCTTTTTTTGCAAAGCAGTGATGACTGCACGTGTTTCCTTGCAGATAACCATGATTAACAGAAGAACAACAATAATTTCAGGCACCATTCTCCTTTTAAAGCTTCCAGTCTGTTATTCTAACTTGGTCAGCATGACAGAGTGACCTCCAGCCTTGTCCTCGTCAGCACTCTCACCTGTTAATGAGAAAATAACTGGCTTGATGTCAGTGGTCGGAGACGCGTAAACGATGGGCAAAATTCCGACAGCGAGGATACCTACAGCTAAAAAACGAATTTAGTAAAAACCAAGAAGTCTAAGGAAGAAGCTTACCGTCTTTAAATCAACACAAATAGACAACTGGTGCTCAAGATAGCAGAGTTTTCTGCAAGACCATTTTGATATTTTCATATTCTTTTTTTTAGTTTTGTGGAGTGACCAATTGGAAGAGATGCATATCGGTTACCATTGCACAATTAAACACATTTCAGGCTTCCACTAGAAATGTCTATTAAAAGCCGCCAATCTCCTGGTTAGATATTTCATTCCCACTTGAAGAAGTCCAGGGATGTTGTTGAAGATAAACAGGATGAAGACCTTATATACTGCATATTCTGATAGATTCCCATATGCACATGTTATGGCGAAGTTCCCTATTAATTGAGGGTATCCATTATCTCAAGAACTAGAGCCAATTCCCAAAAAATACCTTCATTTTTGTATTCAGCAACCACAAAATACCCTAAATTCATTAAAATATCCTTGTCAACTCTGATTTTTTTTTTTTTTTAAATTGCCTCACCATCACCCTACAAACAAAATGGCACTCATTAATTAGCCACCACCTACCTCACACACACTACATTGCAACAAGCCCCCTGTGCCATTACACACATACTACTGTGCCCCTTCATCACAACTACACTGTGCCCCCTTATGCTCACACTACACCCTCCATGCTGCTTTCCCCCCTTCTTTTTCAGTCTGTGCCTCTCTCCTCCCTACTCCCTTCTTTTTCACTCTGTGCCTCTCTCCCCCCTTCTTTATAGCACTGTCCCTTTTTGCTTTCCTCCCCTTGCCTCTCCGTTTCTTTACTTACCTTTTGTTAGCTTCTTTCTTTTCTTCTATTCTGTCTTCTCTTCCTTCTTCTTGCCTGGTCCTATCTGCGGCGCTCCTCACTGACTGTCGGGCATGACTTGATGAAGTCAGAGGGGGGGGAGGGTAAAGAGAGATAGCAAGAATTTTTTTTAAAAAAATTAGCATTGAGGGGCCTGGGTAAAATGTATCCCCCCCCCCCCCCCCCCCTCTCGGCGGCCCTGTGCATATTGTATGCTTCTACAGTCAAAACTTCAGAATACACGTATACCAATTGTGATGAAACCATGCGTGTTTGTGCCGAAGTTGGCCATCAAGTACTTTGTACTACAGTTGTTAATTGTGCTGCATGGCATTCATATTTCTGACTTTATCTTATTATCTTACAGGTTAAAGAGCAAGTACAGTCATTATTTCATTTCAATATGTATCAAAGGCTGTGTATTACTGAGCTGAATAATAAACATTAAATAACTGCAGTGTTTATACAGTATACTGTCCACTATGCTCTTTTTCACCCCTGTGCTCCAGGTCTACCTGTTAGGGGGAAGTTCTTTAGTTCAGCAGCCAGAAAGTGGTGGATATAATATGCATTGGGTCAGTGTCTGTGATATTGCAGCAGCTCAAGACTGTAGTCTCTGCTTTTTGGCTAGTACCAGATTCATTTAGGACACTGTCCTACTAAAGATATGGGAAGGGATTCAGCTGGTTTAAAAAGTATAATATTACCTTCCTACTATAGTATAAGAGTTGCAGGGTAACGTCAGGTTAATATGGAACCTTGTTTTTTACTTTCATAGTTCATTTCTAAAAATTACATGTTTGGTTTAATCATAATTGGCTGCTATCAAAATTGACCCTAGTCTCTTTCTGTCTGTCTGTCTGTGTGTGTATGTTAGGGAATTTAGACTGTAAGCCAATGGTTCCCAACTTTTACAGTTCGCGGCACCCTTAGAGTGTCCAAATTTGTTCAAGGAACCCCTCCAAAATAATTACTGAGCAGTCCTGTTTTAGAAGTAGTTGGGTCAAAAAATTGTAATAAGTATTTAGGTCAGGACAGAAATACTTATTTAGTTTTATGCAAAAATGCCCCCTCTGCCCCCAGGCACGCTGACCTCTCTGTTGCCCTCTGTCGTGCTGCCTTCTGTCACGCTGCCCTCTGTCACGCTGCCCCCCTCTGCTGTCACGCTGCCCCCCTCTGCTGTCACGCTGCCCCCCTCTGCTGTCACGATCCTTCTCACTCTGCCCCCCTCTGCTGCCCCGCTGTCCCCCTCCGCTGTCACGATCCTTCTCACTCTGCCCCCCTCTGCTGCCCCGCTGTCCCCCTCCGCTGTCACGATCCTTCTCACCGCGCCAGCCATAGTAGAAAGAAAGAACACAAAAACTTACCAATTCGCACGGCGCCGGGACCCAGCAGCCTCCTCTCTCCCGCAGCTGTCACTGACGTTGATATTCAGTGACAAGCTGCGGGAGAGAGGAGGCTGCTGGGTCCCGGCGCCGCGCGGATTGGTAAGTTTTTTTTTTTTGTGCTCTTTATTTTTTCTATGGGTGGTCCGCGGCACCCCAGTGACAGCGCCGCGGCACCCCTGGGAGCCGCGGTGAACACTTTTCCGCTGTAAGCTCCAATGGGGCAGGGACTAATGTGAATAAGTTCTCTGTACAGTGCTGCGGAATCAGTGACGCTATATAAATAAATGGTGATGATGATGATGATACTTGCCAACTTTTTCCCAAAAGGGAGATAAAGTGCAACTGTGGAGTGTAGCGGGGCTCTGCGAATCGTGTCAAACTCCTAAGGGTCAGAGACAAAATAATGCTGAAGCTCTTTGCAAACAGCAGCATGTTACACAGGAGGAACAGCACCAAAAAGCAGTTGCTGTGTAAACAAGACTATGGAATTTGTTTCTAATAAAATAAATCCATGTTTTGTATAAATACAAATATAAAAAATTAGACAGGGTTTCATGTATACTCTTTTATCCAGAGATTTATTTTATTATATTCTCCTTGTGTGTCTTGCTTTTGATGATAGTTGTCGCAGCATGTATCTGTAATTTACAAGGTTTTTCTGCTAATTGTCACTTATTAAAACAGTACACAGTCACCCAGAAGAAAACTCTGCTTGTCTTAAATCAATGCTCCCACTCACCCATTACATAATTCACAATAGAACTCTTACCAAAAGCTTGTGTTCTAGATAGCATTTGCGTCACTTGCTGTTCTAGAAGAAGACACAAATTGCTAGTCTGGATGTTTGCAAATGTAAAGTACAACTTATTCTAGCCGTAAACAAAGAAGCTATGGCACAGATGAAATATCCCTGCAGACATAACGTGTAGGAACATGCAGTTGGGGCAGTAAGCCAGTGACTCTGCAAAAACTTGAAGATGTGTGCTTGGTAGGACTTTGTTCTTCATTAACACTATAATACAGCACATTTTGCAGTGTTCAGAAGATATATATTATTTTTATTTATTTATTTATTTATATATTTGAAACTAAATTTGACAGGATAGGCTTACTATGCCACACTGTCTTGCTGGCACCAGTGGTTTCACAGATTTTACTTGGGTTTCCTCTTACCATCAGTGATTTGCTGTTACTGACCACTCCTACTGGTGTAATTAGACCAACAGATACCAGTTGTAGAATAATAGTTGCAGCCACCACCAGGCTCTTTCTACAGCACCTGGAACTGCTTATTTTAGGTGTTGTGTATAGCTGCTGCAGCACCTCTTTGCTGGTGACAGTGGCTGTTTCCTCCTGATAGCTTACTTTGGATCAGGACTGCAGGGTAGCAAACAGAGCATGGAATCAACACAGGACAGCTAGGGAAAGGTTTACAGGGTTAGCTTTTATCTGTAGGTTTCAGGATTACAGGAAATTATAGGCGCTGTGGTCGATCTTATAAGAATAGTGATGTTTATTGCTCTATAGTAGCTCTTAAAAGAGCTGTTACATATCACTGAAAGTGACGATACATCAAGATGAAATACAGGAATGTACACACCATAAACACTAGAATACATCAACAGGTGGTCTTTATATAGAGCCAAAAGGCGTTTCCATCCCTGCCATATACAAATAAGTACTTAGAATACTTGATCAGTCCTAGTGGATGATTCAAGCAGGGTGGTCAAGAGGGGTAGACTGCACTGTGCCAACCAATCAAGACTAGATTTAACCTGACCAATTAAAGATTTTCTGCTCATTTGTAGTTATTTTCTCACTTGGGTAGTCAAGAACAGACCTCTGTTCTTGCAAACAGGAGAGCTTTTAACACAGCAATATTAGATATTAATGGTTAGTATCAGGCAATAGCTCTGGACACAGGGAACAATTGGCTAAATTCAGAAATTGGAATTTATACACAGTATACAGTAATATGGGACTTCCAAATAACTGCATGGTTCATCATTGGGACAGATTTTAGAAGACTCCCTGTTGGGCACTCAATCAAGGGAATGGGGTTGTTAAAGTGATGCTTACCCCCTACCTGTACTAAGACCAGATGCTAATTAACGTGTGATATCCTGTCTCACAATGCTGTAGGCATCCTGCCTAAGAAATGTCAGTACCTTCATTCACTTTATGTATTTACAATAACATACACCTGGTGCGCTGCACCAACAATAGAAATCAGTTTATGTGATAACCCGTAAAACTGTTGCCACTTCTGTATTCAGGTAATGGATCTCTTAATCAGTAAATCTGGTGTCTTCAGCAAGACCATAAAAGCATACATGCCTACTTCTAAGATTTCTCCCCTGGGGGAGAAGTCATGTGACATGGGGCAGGAGAAGGGCGTGGTGACATTTCACGTCACCATAGCGCCGCCCCACCCCCACTCTTAAAAACCTGAAATTCACGAATGGAGGGAGCGGAACTTATCAAGACTCGATCAAGCCCTGCCCCCTCCATTCACTGCTGTTAATTTCGCCAAAATTCGGGAATAGGGGGGTAGGCAGGTATGCATAAAAGTACCATAAATGGTGTTGCTTTGTAGTTACATAGCGTACTGTGACACGACCACTGAGTGCCTCTTCCTACAGTCACTATAACTAACACTGCTATATAAGGTAATGAGGAGGGGACAGCAGCAATTTTATTTCGTTTTTTTTTAAGTGGTGCTCCAAGTTACAGAACAAAACCATGTCCAGAAGACAAAGTCACAAATTTTATAGATGAGACTTAGATAATCTATTATCCAGAATGTTTTTCCAAATTAGATATGTTCATGTAATTTTGAACACCTTGACAAAATATGCTAAAGTACATTTAAAAAACACTTCTCCATACTGTCCCATGCACTCACCTCCTCATGTTTACTAGTGCTCCTCACAGTAACTATAGGAGGAGGAAGTGCCTGGTGATCATGCCTTATATATGACAAATTCACCATACGGCAGCAATTACTGACTTTTCTCTGGTATAAAGAAGTCTCTGGATAAGGACAGTATCACACAGGAGTTTTAGAACATTGTCATTCAGTGATCAGGAAGCCGGGGTGCTCTAAATCAATGATATGCTCAGTTGATATATTGTAAAATGTGATTGGGGAATGCTGTTTGGCTACCAAAACATTGTATGCAGAGCTCTGCCAGTGGAATTGTTATGGTATGACCTTTGAGCAGCATTCCTCATTTACTTTAATAATAATGGTGAGCTTATCATTTCTTTAAATTGTTATGTTTACATGATCATAAATTTCTAAAGAACCAATCTGTCATTTTCCTCTGGTGTTCCCAGATACAACATCCCGTGCCTATTTATATATTGGCTGTTGGATGTCCACAAGAAAAAAAACATGTAAAAATCTACACTAAGTAAGAAGTGTTTGGGAAACACTTTCCATGCATTTTGTAAGGTTGGGTAGAACAGGTATACACTTACATCTGATGTTCTTTACAGTTTTTCTCTTGTGGTGTGGAATATTACAATACTAAGGCTGTATTGCTATCAAAAGGTCTGTGTTTATGTGAAATAAACGAGAGAAAAAACTGATGTCATTCAAAAAAAAATATTTCATACACCTTTATATGTTTTACATGCATTACAAATGCATGTAAAGCACATTTAAACAAGAGCCAGTGGGTATGAGACCTAACATTTCAATTGTTTTCATGTTTATGTAATCACTGATGTGTAATATGTTGAAAGTGTTTCTTTGTTAAGCTAGAGACCATTTGGCCCTCAATGTTGTTGAACTGCATTAGCAGCAGCCTACATGCCAAATATTTTCATCACCAGCATAGACTATAGTGCAGTGATGGGCAACTTGAAATAACTGGATGGCAGCATGTGCAATCTTCAGAGAGGCCACACAGATGAAGGAGGACGAGCACAGTGCACTCCTTCCTCTTCCAGGAGGAAGAGCATGAGCTCTCTGCAATGTGCAGGTTATCAGGTGAAGTCGTCTTCCCCCGTTCTTATGAAGCAGAGAATAAGAACTGGAGCAGATGGCTTTGGGGAAGGGGGGGGGGGGTTGCTGTGGAGGCTTGTGCGGGCTGGTTGTTGCCCACCACTGCTATATAGTGTATGGAGTACACTAATAATAAAATGGCACAACATGTGGATTATTGAGCTGTCAATCTCTCACCATGGCTTGACCGAAACAGAAACTGCCAGCACAGTTCTAGCATCTGGTATTCCAAGAGTATCTGCATGACAAAGCAAACAAAACAATTGTAAAAAAAAAAATAGTATTGCTTTGCTTTCTCTGTCTTCTGTAACTTAGCAGTTATGACAGATTTATTACGGTTTCATCTGTTTTCCATCCATTTTAACTCCTGGTATGTTATATTAAAGCAACAATCTCACATAGAAGGTTTATTATTTGTATTCTTTAGCTAGTAAGTTTAAGTACCGTTTAAGCATTCTTCTGATTGTTAGCTGTCCACCTACATATCATTATCTTCTAATCAAAATCTCTCTGGAGGATGCAAAATGTATGGCTGCCAGTCACACACAGGTTCACAGCTCTCAGCATTTCATGTGAAGGAAGAGGAGGGGGAGGATTTTCCAGTAGACAGAGCGAAGAGATATTTTCCAAAGCGCCTCTGGTAACTACATCATATGCAGTTTGATGCTGTTGCCATGGTGGCTGCATGAAACTGCAGAATTGTAAATCATTAATAGCAGTTTGAAGAAACAAAGTAAGGAAAAATGGAAAATACCAAGATGCTTCTTATAGCCTGTACAGTGATTTATGTTATAGAAACTTTAAAAAAACAAAAACACCACCTTTTTTCAAGGAAATGCTGATTAAAGATGTACCTAGTGTGAATATCAAATAGTGGAAGTATTATCCTTGATCAGACACATTTTTGGGATTTGAGTTTGCTCCCCCAACTACCCCCCTTCATTGAGTGGGGAATGTCTTAAATGTCAAATGCGTCATAGTGTGACCTATCAAGCCAGCTCGTTCAAGCTGTTGGCCTCTGGAAAGATTGTGTTTCTACCTAAATAACCTTTACCCGTAATGACTTCTGTAACAGCAATAAATTACTCCTCTCTAATTAGTCCAGCTGATTCCTTCTGGACAGTTGTCTTCTGTAAAAAGAAGCCTGGTCTTGTCATTACGGACATTTCCTCTGAATTTAAAAGTGCTGCCCTGTCTGCAGCAATAGCACAGCATTTAATCTCTAGTGTTGTCTGTATCTGAGTGGTACCAGAACCAATTTTTCTGCTTGTAATGCATAATAAGCTGTCATTAAAACCCTTAATCTTTTTCAGTTAGGGGGTTCAAGCTGAATAGGAAACGAGGGTAGGCAAAAGAGAGCAGTGGGTTTACTGGTCTCCAGGGCAGATGTTTTGGTATTTCTTATGGTTTGTCCAGGATTATAAAAATATACCAAAAAATAATTTGTATTTAAGGTTACTTATACCAGTTATGACAATGTCCCTCAAGGCAAATGTTACTGTGCTGTATTGCTGAATGTAACAAGAACAGGCGTTATTTGATAAAGGCAATACTTTGCCTTTCAGGTAAAGGAGATTAAAACAGCTTTGTTAGCAGCAATGTATTATACAGTAGACTTTTTATTGTTCTAGTCTTTTACTTTTTAGATTGTTGTTTTAGTTCATATAATTCATAATGAACATTACAATATACAGTGTCGGTGATTTATGTTTACAAAGGCAGTTTGGTCAGACAATATATTGTTTTTCAGCTAAATTTCCCCCGAAATGACTGCGAATGATTAACCTGCTTCATATAAATTCAATTATGTTGTTGCCTAATGATGACATCGACTCTTGTGTAGTGTGATCCGCTGACCAGAATGCATGGTGTCCCTTTGGATGCACTTGTTTGGCTCAAACACTGAATAACCAACTGCGACTTATCTGCAGTGTATATGGGCATCTTAAGCCTAACATTTTGAAAGGCACTAAATATTTAGTATCCATGTTTAACACTTAGCTGCACAGTCACCAATAACTGCTTTATTATCGTTTGCTGATAATGCTTCAGCCTTACAGGTGCCATGCACACTTTCCCTTCCGGCATCTACAATTGTTATGCAACTATGTTAAGTAAGAAGTGGTCCCCACGCCTTTTTAAATGGTAAGCTTATTTGGGCAGGGTCATCTTTACTTTCTGTTTCACGTCTATATATATATTGTTTGTATATTTTATGATCACCTCACTGTACAGCGCTGTATAATGTGTTGGCGCCTTATAAATAAGCTAATACTTTTATTAATATTCTTGACTTCTAAAGGTGGCCACACATGCTGCAGTATCAGGCAGTTGCGCCAGTATTGCAATGTGTGGCCTTAAAACAAGCCCAATAATAATTATTAAACTATATTGGCTCATTATCCGACATCTTGGTAAATGCAGTCAGCAGTAATTGCTATCAGCCTGTTTAAGAGGGAGAGGCATGCTTTTTGCCCCCCCTGAGTTTGCTTGTTCCAGCCTAGACTGCCTCAGCTAGGGTTGGTTCGCGTTGTGGTAGACTGCTGGGGTACAAATTGTAATTTTTTATTTTTATTTTTCCATTGTATTTCTTCCTCTTTTTTTATTTTTTTTCCTGTATTGTTTTTGCGGATATATTGCGGTGACTATGCCTTTTTTAATGTTGACATTATGATGTTGACACTCTGCATGTCAACATATCGTACCCAACCCCATGATAGCACAATGGACAGGGAGGGATATAGTATATGTTGGGAAGAAAATAAATATATGTAAAACATCTGGAATACATATGCTTTATCCTTAGGGGTTGTGCTTAGTGATGTCATCACGCAATAATGTGTGCGACTTTCCTATTGATGCATTATTTTTTCGGTATTGCTATATGTAATTAATCTGTTAGTAATTGGACATTGTTATTATTGAACCCGTTTTACACTATGTTAGTCCTGGGAATAGGGGTGACCTGTAAGATCCTGCACATATTTGGTTTCCTAAATCTTGGAATAAATAGACTATTACATTTTGGGACTGTGTTACTTGCATGAAAGTAAATGTGGGCAGGGCCGTGAGTCTTCACCCCCATCATTGTCACCTAATTCTGTGATATGTCTCTGACTGAGTCCTAGTAAATAAATAAATCACTTATACTAGAAGAGACTAATGAGAAGACACATTAGAGAACAGTCGTTTTCTCACAGGTCATATAGGACAGCTGCAAGAGGCAGTAGACTTTTCCAGAACGAACTGGTTCCTTTCTGGCCTCTCTTAGATTACATGACTGTTTTTGTGCTGTCACTTTTCCCAGTATACACAGACTGGCCATATGATAGATTTATTTGTTGTACCTGAAAGGATTATGTTTGAAATCAACACTGACATGCAAACAAGTTAACCTAAATGTCACAGGCAGTCAATTTTTAGCAGGTTGTACACTTCTTGTTATTTAATTAAATAGTGCAAGACAACAACAGATCTAGATTATTCAAGATATATCAGAGTATATGCACTAAACAGTGGATTCATTGAATTTGACTGGTAACAATTATCAACATACACCGATCAGCCTCAGCGTTAAAACCACTGACAAGTGAAGTGAATAACATTGATGTTCACATTACAATGGCACCTTTTTAAGGGGTGGGATATATTTAAGCAGCAAGTGAACAGTCAATTCTTGAAGTTGATGTGTTGGAAGCAGGGAAAATGGTCAAGCGTACGGATCTGAGCGACTTTGACAAGGACCAAATTGTGATGGCTAGACGACTGGGTCAGATCATCTCCAAAACGCAAGGTCTTGTTGAGTGTTCCATGATTTTAGTGGCTAGTACCTACCAAAAGTGGTCCAGGAAAGGACAACCAGTGAGCAGGCGACAGGGTCATGGGTGTGAGGAGGCTCATTGATGCATGTGGGAAGCAAATGCTAACCTATCTGGTTCAATTCCACAGAAGAGCTACCTTCTCCACCGCCGAAAGCGCCTACAATGGGCACGTGAGTGCCAGAACTGGACCATGTAGCAATAGAAGAAGGTGGCCCTGAATCACGTTTTCTTTTACATCATGTGGGTCCGTGTGGTGTTTACCTGGGGAAGAGCGTGCATCCTGGTGCCATATGAGAAGAGCACAAGCCAGGGGAGGCAGTGTGATCCTGCAGGCAATGTTCTGCTGGGAAACCTTGGGTCCTGGCTTTCATATGAAAGTTACTTTGACATCTACCACCTGTCTAAACATTGTTGCAGTGGTTTTCCATGATGGCAGTGGGCTCTTTCAGCAGGATAATGTGCCCTGCACACTCCAAAAATTGTTCAGGAATGGTTTGAGGAATATGAAAGAGTTCAAGGTGTTGGCTTGGCCTTCAAATTCCCCAGATCTCAATCTGAATGAGCATCTGTGGGATGTGCTGGAGAAACAAGTCTGAGCCATGGAGGACCAACATTGCAACTTATAGAACTTAAAAGATCTGCTGCTAAGGTCTTCATTCCAGATACCAAAGCACACCTTCAGAGGTCTTGTGGAGTCTATGACTCAATGGGTCAGAGCTTATTTTGGCAAAATGAGGGGGACCTACACAATATCAGGCAGGTGGTTTTAATGTTGTGGCTGATTGGTGTGTATTACAGATGTTTTGAGTAAGCAGGGTGGTGGTGTTGGGTAGAAGGAAGGAGGCAGGGGAAAGGGTTTTTACAGGAAAGCAAATTATTTGTGTGATGTTTAATTAAAATGGCTGAAGAACATGGTTGTGGTAAGGAAAGCATTCGGAGAAGCATAAAGATGACCTTTTTTATGTTTGTCTAAATAAGGCTGGGCAGTTTTGCACTTCCCTGAGGAACCATGGAGTCCAAACCTAGGTAAAGAGATCTGTCCAGTCATGAAGGTAGTATTATTTGTTCCATCCATGCGACCTGCCAGATGCAGCTTGTTTAGTTCTTTTTTTTTTCTTTTTTTATTATAATTGATGTACTACTACTCGTCTTCCCTCCTCACCCCCTTTCCCTTTAGTCCCTTTCGCTGCTAATTCTTTCTGCTTCCTTTTTTCCTACCTACCCCCCACCACTCCGGGATCTGCAGAGGAGGTCCGCAACCATCTCTCCTCCTCAATTCATTCCACCTGCTCACGTGACCTCACCTTCTCCTCTCTTGAGGGCTGCTCCCACTTTGCCCACCTCCTCAAAGTGTCCCTCTACTCTGGAACCTTCTCCTTCTCCTTCTCATTTAAACATGCTTTCGTCTTCCCTATACTCAAAAAAACATCCCTTGACCCTGCCGCTCTCTAATTATCGCCCTATCTCCCTCCTTCATTTTGTCTCCAAACTTCTCAAAAAGGTTGTCTACAACCGTCTAACCTCCTTTCTAGCTTCACATTCACTCCTTGACCCTCTAAAATTTGGTTTTTGTTCCCACTACTCCACCAAAACTGCCCTCACTACAGTCACTAATGACCTTCTCTTTGCTAAATCTAAAGGACTCTACTTTCTCATTATCCTTCTTGACTTCTGTGCTGCCTTCGATATTGTTGACCACTCCCTTCTTTTTCAAACTCTGAAATCTATAGGCCTCTGTAACACTGTCCTCTACTGGTTTTCCTCTTACCTCACCAACTGCTCCTTTTCAGTCCCTACACATTCCTTCCTCTTCCCTTATCTGTCTGGAGCTCCCCAAGGTTCCGTTCTTGGCCACCTGCTTTTCTCCCTCTACACCTCCTCCCTTAGTGACCTCATCTGCTCCTTTGGCCTCCAGTATCACCTCTATGCTGATGATGGCCAAATCTATCTTTCACCCCTCCCCCTTCCCTTTTGTCTTGTTTCTCTTGCTGTCTCTCGGCCATTTCATCTTTGATGTCACAATGCTTTCTTAAACTCAGTATTTACAAGACTGAATAGTCTTACCTCCTGCCAGGGCTTCCTCACCTCCCCCCTCTCACTCTTTCTGTTAATAATACTACACTCCTTTCTGTCACTCAATTCCGATGCCTTGGGGTCATCCTCGACTCCTCCCTCTCCTTCAAACCTCACATTCCCTCTCAAAATCCTGCTACTTTCTCCTCCGGAATATATCAGATTCAGCCCTTTCTCGCCACAGAAGACACATAAACTTAGTCATTTACTTAGAATCTGTCGCCTTGATTTCTGTAACCTCCTCTCTGGCCTACCTGACTCTCACCTTGCCCATCTTACGCCTATCCTAATTACTGCCCGCCTTATTTTTCTCTCCCACACCACTCTCTGCTGTCCCCCTCTGCCAGTTGCTACACTGGCTTCCTGTAGCTTACAGAATTAAATTTTAAACTGGTCACCCACACATTCAAAGTTCTCAATCAATCTCCCCCCATCTCCAACCCCATCTCTTCCTACACTCCTTGCTACCCCCCGGCTCTGCTATTGACCACCGCCTCACTACTTCATTGATTACCTCTTCTCACTCCCGCCTCCAGACTTTGTTCTACACCTGGGGAGCAGCCCAGTCAATCTCCCACGTACTAGCCTCTACTTTGAAAAGGCTTCAAGCGTGTCCTTAAAATTCACTTAAGTACAGAGAGTGATGGAATAGTAGAACGGGGGCCCTGCTTGTGGGAGCTTACATCCTAGAGAGAATGGGGGAGACACAAATTTGAGCAGGGAGTGTCTAGGCAGTGCACGATGCAGATGCATGAGGTGGAGGATACCAGAGCTCACAGCTGATTGTTGAATGTTGTCCTCATGTAGCAGTGCTTTCAGGTAGAATGTTACCCTTTTCAACTCTTGTGTAACTCTTACTATGCTATCTAAATTTATCAATACACTTGTAAAGAGATCCTCACTTGCTAACAGAGCCTCTGACTGCTGGTTAAACAGGGTCAGAGAACCATGTTATCAATTTCTTGAATTAACTCCCACTAATTTCACACACTACAAGGAAAGTAATAAAGTTTTTAAGCAAACAAATAGTTACAGGATAAACATACCATATATCTAATAGATAATATTGCACATATGATCACTTTTAAAGCCTTCAAATCTTTAGACACTCTAATGAGCAGCATCCTCCACTTTGTTTTCATGTCTGAATTTATTCTGACTGCCTTTTATGTCCGTTTTATATATATGTCATGTTTTCCCTACTGTACGGTGCTGCGGAGCACTGTGGCGCCTTACAAATCTATAATATAATGAGGCTTCATTGAAGTGCTTGTTAGTACATACATTTGGGGATGTTATTTTTTTTTTCCTTTTAATTGTTGGAAGTATAGAGATTGCCCCCATGGTCGAAAACCTCTTTTATAACAGCAATACCCTTATTTTTCCAAGCCAGAAATGTAGCATTGTCTAGGCTAGGAGCGAATTCTAGGTTAGCCCAAATCGGAATATATCTAGTGCGTGTATAATGTATATTATATTTTTTATTTACAGAGGCCAATGTCAGACTAGGGTATGAAGGGCCTACCAAGGAAACCAATGGTAGAGGCCCACATAACACAATGTGTGATACTGATGGGGCGTGGTCAGCCTGTGGAGGGAGCTTGAGTATAAAATTACTGTGGAATGTGGGTACATGTTTCCACTATAGTAATTCTATATTCAGCATATACAAATTGGGAAAAATATAAACTCTTAATAAAAATGTCTGTCATGATAACCTTTGACTCACATGGTCCAGCTTACTATAGCAACCATTAACAAGATATTCTGGGACATGTACTTCCATGCATCCACAGTCCACAGTAATTCTGTATAAACAGGACACTGGGGGGGCCACTTGCACAGGGTAGTCACACACACATGCACCCCACCCCCTCACAATCCTGCCCCCTCCTCCCCCATTAAAGTGCATGGTTTCCTACACTACCATATTCTTCACTAGAAGTTTTTTTTTTGCCTCATGTAGCGTAACACCTATGTCTGTTTTAGGTGCATAAAAAAAACGGATTTCCTTACTGAGAATTCATGGGTTGAGTTTGGCGTATGTTTCCTGTATGCCTGATGTAAACCTAGCACATATGCTACTGAACATATGCATGTACATAGGCTTTTATAACGTGTGCATTTTTCCTGCATATGTTCTAAGCACATATGGGTTTAACTCTACATGAGCATCTATGAGTGGTGCACTTTCCAGTCTCCAGTTCTTCTTCAAATTGGCAGCTGGCAAGGGTGTGTTTGGGTATGTCGTGAGAGCGGCAGTCCATTGGCTCTGCTCTTAAAGTAGAGGGGCGCAGCTGTCACTTTCCTAGTACCCCTATTGACCATTCCAACTTTCTATACATGGCTGAGTAATTGTGAGACATGGAAAGTAGAGCTAGTTTTTCAGCAAAATAAATTTAATTAAAGAAATACGATTTTAGATGTTGTTATATTTTTCTAATAAATTTTAAATGATGGCAACAAATATCAGGAGGTCCTCTGTGCAACTTGAAAACAACTAAAACTCTCATCCACTATCTCGTTATCTCTTGCCTTGATTACTGTAATGTAACACCCGCCTGTGTCTACAATGTCCACAGGTAATACAGGTAATGCCGCAGTGATGATGGATCATGGGACAGTCTGTATGGATGTCTGTACGAATTTGTTCTAATTTTGTTCAAGCCTCCTTATAAGGGTCTGTATGGAGGTCTGAATGTTGGCACTGACTGATGTACTGTTGCATCTGGTGTGGGGGGGGGGGGGGAGGAGAAGCTCACAGTGTCTTAGCAGTCGATTGTGGGGTCCGCAAATCCAGGGTCCTCTACTCTATATTGGCTGGTAAAATGGTGGTGGTGCAGAGGAAAGTTTTTATAGTGTTTGGGAAGTGTAAGAGAGGAGAATGGTCTACATATATTTAGGTATTGAAGCCTCTACTAAGGAATTTAGAAACCCATGGACCATATCCCAAAATGGAGACAAACTGGGACAAGACCACCATATGTGATTAAGAGTTCCCCTGGGGGCACAGGTCCGCCAACAGGTTGTCAGTGACTCATACAGCCTGATTGGTTTATTGGATAGCATTCTGTGAAAACCCACGCTATGAACTTGGACTCTAGCATGTAAGATATAAGAACATTTGCATTCCATAGTCTCTTTCTGCTTGCTGAACTGCTCTCATCGGGCTGTGTTAGTTTACTGTACTTTTGTTCACATGCAAATAAAAGAAAAATGTCTGGCGCTCAGAAACAAATAATATGTAAAAATCACTGTGGCAGATAATACATAAAGGATAATTTTGTGCACAATATAGCTATATTGGGGTTAAGCTCATCTGCCAGCGTCAAGGCATCTCCTGTAGGTGAGTCCCTAAGCTAGTGATAGAAATTTTATATTCAGGGTGTCTCATTTAAAACCTTCCACTGAACCTTCATCTTATAAAGCATGCAGCACCTGGAGGGAGTGGTCAACTCAAAGAAAAACAAACTAGAAATTAGTGAAAGTGAAAAAGGTGAGCTTCTTTAAATTAATGAAAAGTGTACAAGTGAATAAAATCATTTTGAGAAGGCAGCCAAGGACAAATAAGACCAAAGTGCAAATAAAAGAAAAATGTTGTCTGGCACTGAGGGAAAAAAATATGTAAAATCACTGTGTCAGCACATACCGTATTTCCCCAAGTATAAGACGCACCCATGTATAAGACGCACCCTTATTTTGGGGCCCAAAATCTGAAAAAAGATGTATTACACAAAGTAACTCAAGCTATTCCCGAGAGTTGCTGTGTTTTGTAAACTCACCTTCCCAAACTCATTACCATCTTGAGTAGGCAGTGCAAAGCTCTCCCTCGCTGAACACACCGAGCGGGAGGCGCCTGAGGGACCTTTGTTCTTTTAGAATAACGAAACTAGGTAACAAAAGAGTTTGTTTAACAGAGTGAGCTGATCGATTCTGCGGGTACAAGTACCGGGGTGAGTGAATGCTCATACTTGTCTTGGTCAAATTGCAGGCAGCAGAGCGGACACCACCGTGTAGGACCCCGGCCATATAAATCCCTTCGCTTCCTGTGAGGTGGCAGTGGCGGGGCGGCCACTCCTCTCTTATCCTCTCACCGCAATCAGCGCTCAACCCCCATGATCGACACACCGATGTAAATAGCGCTGGCACTGTATAAGACGCACCCACTTTTTAGACCCAAAATTTTGGGGAAAAAGGTGCGTCTTATACATGGGGAAATACGGTATATAAAGGAGAATTTTGTGCAAACTTTTGTTCACATGCGGGTGCTAAAATATGTGATGTGCATTTTGTAAATTGCATATTTTGTACATATTGATTGTGTTGGAAGAGTTTATTCTTAAATGTCGCCAGGTGGAAGAGTTAATCAAAGATAAGACAGGACAAGGGGTCTGGGCTAAACAAGGAAAATGTACAAACTCCATAACATCCACTTTTGTCATGGCATGATAGTACTCTCTCCCTAACTCCTAGGCACTCTTTCCCCAGGGAGCCAACTATCACCATTCAACAGGGTAAGGACACTCCGGGGTTAGCTGGTCATATTGCCACCAATCGTCAGCAAGTTATCACCCTAATTCACTCCCCCATTAGCTTCAACACCATGAAGGTATTCAATGTTTTAAACACTGTGCTTAGAGGGGGTCTATGACTGTATCTTTTGTGGTGACTAGGGATTGCGTTTCTGTCACGTGCCAACACTGTGCTCTAGGGAATTACTCTGCCCGTTTTGACTTTTGTTGAATAAGCCACGGTTTGGTTGCAACAATTCGCCTAGGTGATTTCTGAACGAACCCACCTGGTCGCACGGTCATCCCACACATGCTAATACAAATACTATTTTTTTGCCTGGTCCAGTTTGAATGTGAATATAATTAATTAAATTAATCCTCACTCATCTGGTATAAAAAAATGGGCAGTGAAGTAAGCAGTGCCTTTAAGGTATTGATGGGACCTGAACAACACTGCTTATTCATCATATATATGGTACTACACATCTGCTCCCAGTAGACCTCTTTATGTACTGTGGAAGCAACATGCTTCACATGTGGGAGCGGTATTTGGTCTATAGCCTTGTTGACCACTATTGACACTTGTTTGACATGTTTTATGTAATCTCTGCTTGCACCTGCAATTGAAGTGGGTCTCTGCCATGCCGCCACGCTTTAACGAGGACAAGTTGTTAATGGTAGGTATATATAATGTGTTTTCCCTATACCAATTTGCTGCTTTTAATGGGAGTGGGTAACAACTGTCTTTAAAAGAGGGCTTTGGGCAAATGTTCATTTTGCATTTTGTAATAATGCAACTCTGATGCAACAAAAGGTGCATGTTTAAAAGAAGAAAAAAAAGTAAAAACATCACAATAGCAGAAAGGTGATCCATTTAATTTTAATATGATTTGTGTCCCATGCACTTTGCCCCACAAGTAGGGTAATACAGCCATAAATATAATCACATGATTCGTCATCAACAGTAAAAGACTTGAAATAAGAATATCAACACATACTGTATTGGAGCTCACTGTACTTTAGCTTTGCTACTCCTGGGGATTTCATTGTTTTGAAAAAACCATTTGTCAGATTTTTTCCGAAAGATAATACTAAGTACTTTGTTTTATAGGCATTTATCAGCACTGGTATGTTTTCAGGCTCTTGTATATTTACAGGACTTATAGACTAGTTTACATGAACACTTTTTTCTTTTTTTATCTTTTTTAAATAAAGTTTTATTGCGATTTTTTTCCGGACAGAAAGAGGAGGGGAAATACATGGTAATTGTATAACAAGATTAACAGTGGAGTACAAATAATATATTTTTTAGCTTGGAATATAGCATAATATCAATGATTAACAGTACAATGGGGATCAGCATTTACATTAATTCAAGATTGATGTCTGTGATGCAGAACGGTTCAGAGAAAAGACAAGAGAGGGAGGCCGGTTGAAAAGAGAGTGAAAGCAGTGTGTGTTTGTACAGGGAAGATAAGAGAGAATGGGGGAAGAAGAAAAGGATTAGAATAGTAGAGGAGTACGAACTCTCAAATCATTCAAAAAACAATCTGATTGAGAGGCATAGAAATCAAGAAGCAAAATGGTTACACCAGGACTGATTAAAAATTGATTGGGACGATCATAGATAATGGTAATATGTTCCAATTTGTGAAGCTACCAAATATTGTTGATCAAAGTTGAGATAGTAGGGCTTTCTGTTTGTTTCCAATTCCAGGCAATCAAACATCCAGCAGCTGTGAGGATATGGATTGGGAGTTTCCGTATCACTCTATGATCTCCAGGAGGCAGACGCGGGAGGAGAAAATAGGATCTATGAAATGGGATTTGGAGTTGCGTATTTTTATAAATCAGCTACTGCATACCAAAAAGGGATAATTTTGGGGCAGCTCCAGCAAACGTGGAACAGGGCGCCACTTTGACCGCATCCTCGCCCGCATAGGTCAGATGAGTTCGGATAAATAGCCTTCAGTCTGGAGGGGACTAAATACCAAAAGAATAGCAATTTATACGAATTTTCTTTTATTTGGATGCATATTGAAGACTTGGCTACTGATTTCCATTCATTGAGTTTCGAGAGTGTCAGCCATGTCCTTCCATTGATATATACAAAAAATGAGTACATACACTTGCGCTTCCGTTCATGCCCATAGATGATCATAAACCAAGTGTTCTATTCCTAACCAGATGGTATTTCCCGCTTAGGACTCAATGATATCATCATATGAAATGTGTACATGTATGGAAAAACACAAAAAACATACAAGACCACATAGCGTATAGAAAGACCCACGACGGACAGGGTTGAAACGCGTTGGCGATTTTTCCCGGATACCGAGTGACCAGTGTGACACGTACTTGTGTTTTGGATCCCAAGCTGCAGCAATACCATCTTTAAGTGGAATCCTTCACAGGCTGTATACACAGTGCCATCCGGTACGGGACTTTTATATTATTATGTGGATGCGTTTGCACATGTGTGCTATCCAGTTTTATTATTGTTTTTATTTGTGCCATTGATATTAAATGTATATTTTGGGGTAATGCACGAAGTTGTCTTCGTATGCTTCTTTTTACATATTCCATGCCCTATCGCTCTTCTGGAGATATTTCCGTATTTGTTCATATGAGGAGGAGGAGGTTGCATTTGAAAAGCGCATATTACTCTGTGGAGACGTAAGCATACACCCGAGAGGGTTTTTGAGGAGAAGATATCACGAGTGTGGTGCTGTGAGGAAAAACGACAAATTTTAGGACTTTTACACATACTATCATTCTGGTGGTGGACTTGAAGTATTATATCATATGTTTACATAATACGCTATGTGGTCTTGTATGTTTTTTGTGTTTTTCCAAACATGTACACATTTCATATGATTATATCATTGAGTCCTAAGCTGGAAATACCATCTGGTTATGAATAGAACACTTGGTTTATGATCATCTATGGGCATGAACGGAAGCACAAGTGTATGTACTCATTTTTTGTATATATCTATGTGATTTTGAATTAGTTGTGAAAATTCTAGAGTATACACGTGGCTGCATGCCGGAGTGGAGCGCCTGATAGAACTGATTATCTATTCTATACATGTCCTCCCATTGTAACTCATGTGACTCTTTATCAGGTAAGTTATGGTGCAATAAAAGGGAGTAGACGGTGGAAATGAGGCCCTTGGAGGAAGATCTATACAAGCAGAAAGTTTCTAGTGGGGAAGGGCAGTAGGGAACATATTGTAGGCGGTAGGCTATGAAGGGGAGTTTGGTCTTTGGGGTCTAGCCAAAATAATGTGCAAGGCGAAAACATCTGATGGAGATCGGCTTCTATATCTACCCAAGTGAGGGTTAACATGGGCTAGAACGGCTTGAGGGAGATGGGCCGATAAGTAATATTTATGTAAACCACCATTCTTAGAGTGACAATATAGGACCTTTTACCAGACCCTCGGACGTCTTCCCGACCAGATAAATCGGGAGATATTAGACTGAATGTCTTTAAGAACAATAGAAGGAACTTAGACTGGTAGGATCTGCAATAAATAGAGTCTTGGAAGGATATTCATTTTTACAGCTGCAACTCTAACCCAGCAGATAAATTGGGAGTTCCAGAATGCTAGATCCCATTTCAGAAATGCAATTAACGAGGGGAAGGTTGCCGCAAACTATTTATCATTGTGTAGGTAAAATTGATGCTTAGGTATTTAATATGATGGGGCTGCCAGTTAAGTTTGAAGGTGTCTTGTAAGTATAATTGGGTAAGAGGAGGAAAATTGAGAGCTAGTGCCTCTGTTTTTTCTGGTTTAATCTTATAGTTTAATAGATTAACCATAGTCTCTGATTTCAGATATTAGGGATGGAATCGAGATATGGGGATTGGTGAGGGTGAGACATCACCTGCATAGAGCATGATTTTGGAAAATCTTGAGGAGACGCCGGAGATGTTTTGATCCGAATTCTAGCTGCCAGAGGCTCCATCAATAGGGCAGAGGAGGGGCGAGAGTGGACACAACCCTGTCTTATGCCATTGCAAATTGAGAAAGGGTCGGCGATGCAGCCATTGGCCAAACCTGAAGCTGTGGGATTAAAATATAATGAAGCAATACCATTGATGAATGGGTCAGAGATACCAGCATTATGAAGCACTTCACGCAGAAATGGCCAAGAAAACACAGTCAAATGCTTTTTCTGCATCGAGGGCCACAACCAGAGCATGTGTACCAAATTTGTTTGTAGAAGAGATTAGGTCGATAGCTTTCTGGTATTATCTGCCGTTTGATAGTTTGGAATGAAACCAACTTTGTCTGAATGGACCAATGAGAGTATAACGCTTACCAATATCTGAGCCAATATTTTGGGAAATCATTTCAGATCCATGTTTAATATAGATATGGGGCGGTAGCTAGCACATTGATTGGGGTCTTTCCCCTCTTTGGGTATAAGAACTATGTTGGAACTATGTTGGCTCTGGTGGTGGCCCCATCGAACTTCCTGCTCAATAGTATAGAGTTAAAAAGATCTAATAACATGAGTGATTGAAGTGGGAGCATTTTTTTTGTAATATATTGCTGTAAAGCCATCCGGGCCTGGAGCAGATGAATTTTTAAGGGATTTTATAGTGAGCTTCAGTTCCTCGGATGTAATTTCTATGTTTAAGAAAGCTAATTGAGATTTGTTTAGGAAAGGAAGATGACATGACTGAAGAAACTGCCTGATTTTAATTTGAAGGCCTATAGGAGGAAGGGTGCCATTTTGTAAATCATACAGTTAGGAGTAAAATTCACAAAAAATGGTCAGCTATGTTTTGAGGGTTAAAGAATCTATTTGAGGTTGCATCTTGTATGGAGACTATTATGTTGCTCAGTGACACGCAATCCGGGGGCTCGTAATGAGTCTGCCTTGTCAACCCTCTCATTATTACCTTTGATAGAGCCATAGCAAGGTATTAGCAGCTTTAGATCAGAGAATTTTATGTAACTGGCCTTTGAGAGCAAGTATTTTCAAATATTTCTTACGTTTTGGGTGGTGCTTTTCCATGAGAGAAGACAATGAAGCTTCTAGGTCACGGAATAAGCTTTGCTTGTGTGTTTTGTTTTGTATTTTGTTCTTTTTGTTTTGGTTTTTTTGAGGCTGAGGACATGCTAATAAGGAGCCTGTGAATTGTTGCCTTATGGGCCTCCCATATGACAGTGTGAAATGTCTGGGTGTCACGGATCAATGTAGAAATACAGCTAAGGAGCCATGGATAGGTGAAAAAACAAACAATGTTTATTGCTGGAGAGTATGAACAGTTGATGACATAATAGCTTGCAGAATTTACCAGATATACAGCAGTTGCAGGTAAATGGGAGGTGAGGAAATATCTGTGCATTTCCCTGTGCATGCTGCCTGGAATAAGTCCCAGGTTCACATAAGAAACAGGTCAGCAGGTTGTATGTTGAAATAGATCTCCAGCAGCATAAATCCAGGAGCACAAACAGGAGGAAGTGACCATAGAGAGTAACCTCAGGATGTGACAACAATAACCAGCAATGACTGCTGGGAGGAACAGGTATATATAAGGGAAAAGAAAACACACCCAGGTGCATGGGATAATTGGAGAAAGTGTTAACCCCTAATGCAAACATGAAAGGCAAGATAGCAGCACCTCTGGTGATCAGAGGTACTGCTGCAAATACACACTAATAAAGTCAAAAGGCAGGAGCTGCCAAGCAAAGCAGTATGTACTGCAAGGGGCTTGCAGGCAGATCCTGACACTGGGGAGGCATTGAGTTCTCTGAACTCTGTGATCGCCCGCAATAAAAAAAAATCTGTCCTTTTCTTTTTGTTAAGAGATTATATTGGAGTCACCAGAAACAGTAAAGAGTAGCAACAGCAGCAATCTGCAAGTGTAGAGAGACTGCCAAGTGGTCGGACCAAGCTATTGGTAGGATATCAGAGGAGCGGAAAAGGGGGTTGGCCGATCTATTGGTTAGGATCATGTCAATGTGTGTGTGAGAATTTTGAGGTACTGAGAAATGTGTATAGACGCGCAATGTAGAGTTTAGGACTTGACCAGGAATACATGAACACTTTTTCAGTGTTCTCCCCAGAACATTTTGCCAGCCAGGTAGCATTAAGAAGTAGCTGGGTGGGGGCAATTGTAATACTTTGCGATAATATTGAAAAATGTTGGAGGTTATTGCCCACACCTGCCAGTACTGGTCAGACTGGTGGTCAGTGGTCTAACACACACTGCTGACTGTAGTGCTCACATAGTGCCTGTTCTAATAGGAGAAACAATGGTTTATTCTATCATAATAGGACTCTGTTGGGCTCCAAGAGCCGTATGGCAAGTAAAAACAGCCAGGTGGCGCACCCAGGTAATAGGTGCTGGAGAAAACACTGCTTTTTAACAAGTGTTGTCAAATAGTCTAATTGTACAGATCTGTAACTAATTGTTTTTAATGAAACCTGCTACTATTGGTCACATGAAATTGCAATTGTGCCACTAAATTGCAGCGTGCTGATGTGAATTGAAATTAATTGCATTTGACAAGGAGAAAAATGCATGAAACTAATTGCATTTAATATATACAATCAAATCATGTTCTCTTTTGCAGTAAGTCACATGTGATTTTAATTGTGCAACAAAAAAATCGCTCACATAGCTCTTTATTGTATTGGTGGTCAATTAAAAAGCAGAGCAGTTGAAAAGCAAAATGTGTTGCTTGTTCTAGTATTTACCCCATCAATGGTATTTCTCTCCATCTTGATTGACAAATTAGTCAGCACATATGTAAATGTATATCAAAAATGCCCGTTCTATGACTCTACATGACTTAAGTTTTTAGGACATAAAATTGTCTGGAATGTATGACCTTGTTGGAGGTGTTCCAGGTCAAAATCTTTATTTTATTTTTTTAGCAGTTTGGGAACCCAATATTTACAAGTTTGTACCATTTTGGAAGACCTCTTCTCGGTGCCTTATGCCAAAGGTCGATAACTCAGATTTGTGCGAGGACCAAGAGGGTATATGGCTGCATACCATACTTGTCCTCTTCCATGTGACCAGGTGCTCCAAATTTCTCATAATAGCCAGTGTCATAGCTAAGTAGAAACACTGCTCAGCTGATCATAATATTTTCCAGCTTGTTCAACCCCCTTAAATCCATACAAAAAGTAAATCTTTGGGGGTGAGTTGTAGACATAAAAGGAAGGCAAAATAGGATAGTTACCCTTGTGTAAAGGGGTACTAAAACCATGCTCCTTCTTTCTTTCTTTATACATGGCCACACACTCTCTCAAGCCTCTGTTGAGAAATCAAGCCTTTTGTGCTTGATAAATCTGGCCAAACCTAGCAGCCATTTCTAAACGTTAGGAATCGGAACGCTTTCATTAAAGCATGCATGGTTTCAAATAGATGGGTGGGTGTGGGTCTTCTAAACTTATCTGTGGCTTTACATAGAAATACTGCATTAAAGTGCAAAAGTATATATTTACACAAATGAAAAGATACATAAATTTCGGTGGATAAAATCAGATTTAAATATTTAGTGTAGCTTCCATATGACCAGTTTGACCTTGCTTGAATGCTTATTGCCAAATATAAAGTTTGGTGGAGGAGGAATAATTATCTAGGGCTGTGTTTCATGGTTTTGCCTGGGCCCCTTAGTTCCAGTGAAGGGAGATAGTAATGCTACAGCATATTTGCCAACTGTGAACCAAACTTTACTAATGCTGTTAAGGCTGAATGGATGTGAATGCCTCCAGCCATGTTCCAAGGGGTAAGCCTTGTTAGAAAAGTAGAGGCTGTTATAGCAGCAAAGGGAGGACCAAGTCTATATTCATGCCCATGGTTTTGGAATGAGATATACAAGCACATATGGATGTGATGTTTGAGTAGTGCAGGCCTGGCCTACCTGTGACTCTTCAGATGTTGTGAACTGCAAGTCCCAGCATACCTTGCTAGCTATTGTCTGGATATCTACTGGCAAAATATGTTGGAGCTTGTAGTTTCACAGCACCTGGAGAATCACAGATTAGACAGGCCTGATGTAGTGTATCTGTATTTGCGTTTATTTTATACTGCCCACTTGGAAACATAAGCTGTACCTGATGCAAACTATAATAATTTGAGCCAAAGCTGTGACATGTCTGAGGTCGTTAATATCATACTTACCAACTTTGGCAAGTTGTGATGTGGGAGATCGGGGGGTGGGAGGTCATATGGGGGTGGGGTTTGGTGAATCGCGTTATCGTGGCCCTGCCCCTTAACTTGACATAACCTTTCTAAGCCTATAACAGTAGGGGGCAGGGGCCACGATGGCACGCAAATTGCTTCATAAGCCCCGCCCTCTGCCACTCAACTAAAGACATGGGCAGTAACCAGGAGGTTTGCCTGTGCCTCCCAGGAATTTGGGAGTCTCCCAGACATTCCAAGAGAGTAGGCAACTATGATTTAGAAAAAAATAAGCCATTACAGGTATCTTCTAGAAAAAAAAAAGATGTGCCAGGAATAATATGCTGAGCCGTATCTGGTGCTAGCTAGGCGAATCATATCTGCAGTGTATATACTATGCCTTCAGTGATTGTGTGATTGCTGGGGTCCACCTGCAGAAGGGTGAGACCTAGATTTCGTAGTATATATATATATGTGTGTGTGTGTGTGTGTGTATATATATATATATATATATATATATATATATATATATATATATATATATATATATATATATATATATTTTAAAAAAAAATCAGCTCCAGTTAGAGCAAGCAAACCATTGCTGTAAAAATGTTTCTAGCAGCGTAACAATAGTTTAAAAGTAGCGATGAAAAATGTTGTTGTTTTTTTTTTTGTTTTTTTTAAAAAATATTTTGTTGTCTAGTTTAGCATTTATATCCCTAAGAAATAAAAAGCAATCTGTCGAAAATATAAAATTCACTCTGATACTATAACACGTAAAACAGTTATTGTTCAAAAAACATCCTAAAATGTGTCTCTTCTCTAGGGTACCTAGTGCCCTTTTCATTGAGAGGTTTAGAAATGTTTAAGGAAGAGCTATTTGTTTTTAGGTAAAAAGTAAAGTTAGGACATTACTCATTCCTCTCTTGTTGCCACATAAAATAGCAATGCTTGCCACTTTAAGAGGCTTCAGAAGTAAATTAGATTGGTGCAGTTCTTGAAATAAATGTTCTAGTAAAGAGTGAAATAGTGAGGACATGTTATACCAGGATTATGTTGTTGGCCTGCTCTTGGAACATGACTAGGAGCTGAAATGTCTGACCTGGATCTGTGGCCCCACTGGAATGAAGTGTCGGGAAGCAATTTTAGAACATCTCTTCACAGGCCTACACAAAATACCAGTGGCTTGCTGTTCTCTAGAAATCATGACATGGCCACACGCAATGGCAGTTTCCTGCCGAAGAACCTGTGGATCATATATTCTGAACTGTTGCAACTGAGAAAATGAGTGTAGTATTAAATGCAGTGCCTCATTTGAACACTCATTTTCTGTAATTGGCCATCACATATAAACTAGCATTGGAAAACGTGGAGCACATGTAAACAGGCACAAAAAGTAACACAATTACTTCATTTGTTTTCATTGGTTTCCATTAGATCGTTTAGCTATATTAATGTTGCCTACTGTTCTGTAAAAAAAAGTATTATCTACCTATTTGCGTTATGTTTCTGTCCCTTTAATAAACTGTAACATACCGACTAATGGCAAGTCACATTCGCACTATTGGATGAAAGCAAATTACTAGGAATTGCATTTTTCAAATTTTAACGCTGCATTTCCAATTCCTCATGCGTTAACTAGTACAATAGACTTTATTGGTAAAAAATCAACAGATGAAAATAGCATGGAAAGCACACTAACATGCATGTGTATGCATTTGTTATGTTTCATTTGGTTTTATCCATTTTCCCTGCACGTGTCAAAATGTTATGTTTTTTTTGTTTTTGCCTTTGTATTTACCATCTTATCTAATAAGTTATTATTTTTGGCTTGTGACCTCACAAAAAAGTTGTTTAATATTTTCTGTTGTTGCTTTGTTTTGTTGATGAGGATATATCTGTACATCACAAATAGCTAAATTTAAAATAAATTAATAATGCCGATATTTGTGCTTCAAGCACGAAAATGTTACCTTTTGGGAACAAAATATGGAAAATACAGTTGACGCTCAGATTGTTATACAAGTGTGGCTTGAAATTCAACTAAATTTGTGGAGCATTTATATTAAAATCGTAGAATAAATTCACAAGGAAAACAAAGGTTGACCTGTTTATAAATGTGTCTGTGATATAACATTTTAAACAACAATTTTAGCATATGTTTCCAAATGTAAAACTTTGTATTAATATGCTGTCCTGCTTTTTAGAGTGTGGGAA
Source organism: Mixophyes fleayi (assembly GCF_038048845.1). Classification (NCBI taxonomy): domain Eukaryota; kingdom Metazoa; phylum Chordata; class Amphibia; order Anura; family Limnodynastidae; genus Mixophyes; species Mixophyes fleayi. Next base: position 153,907,440 of record NC_134402.1, read on the forward strand.
AACATTTTGTTATATTTGTTTAAAAATTATTTTCTGGTAATCTTTTGTTTTAGGTAAATGGTTATCTTGTTGCAACACAATGCATTCTAATTCTATAAATATCCTGCAGGAAACAAAAAGTTGTATGAAAAGTAGCAGCATTTATCATTGTGCCTTGTCTTCCTGTGTTTTTCCTGTGACGCAGTCTCACTCCTCTGATCACTGCGACGTGAAAATCTGCATCCGAGTTGCCAGACATAGCTAGTAACAAATAAGTATATACCTTGTCAGCTGTACATTATGTGCTCTGAGGAACGTAGTGTTTGCACTGTAAGGGAACAAGGCCTAGTGATCTCTGAGTAATTGTTCTGTATTTCCTTATTGGGATCATCCCCATTCATGAGGCTGTGTGTGCAGCAGCCATTGGCCCTGCATACCTGATTGGCAGTCCTCACTGTGGAATTGCTAAAGGGAGTCAAATTACAAGGAAGGCGGGCTAGCACAGAAAAACCTCCTGACAGCTAGATTTCCTGATTGACTGCAAGCTGCAGTGTACATGCATACAGAGGGAAGTGGGGAAAGAGCACAGCAACCAGCAGACAAGACCGCTCCTCATAAAGAAGTTTGACTTCATCACAAAGCCTCAACATCCTCATCCCTCATTTCTCCCATCCACATATTCCTGTTCCGCCCTGTTCTCAATGGAGCAAGGGAAAGGCGTTATCTGAGCTGGCAAGCAAACAGCCACTGCAGGAGACACAGGATACACTGCACCGTGCTCTTCGGAGTGTGATGGCCTGTGAACTAATGTCTTTGCAAAGGTAGATTTTCTATTTTCTTAGTTGTAGCTCTTGTATTTTTTTTCAGTTTCTTTACCTTATTAATGCTGCTGTTCCCCGCCCACCTAAGTGGATTTCACTTACCCTTTGTACAGTCATGTTTTACGTTACATTGTTTGGTTGCAGCTTGTTTTCCTGTGCTGTGGAATGCATTGCAGCAGAGAGCACAGGGGCTGTGTTTTTTTCAGATTTGTAGGAACATATATTTATTTCTGTTTGTCTTCTGCTTTGTGAATTTGCACTTATACCATGTCCGATAAAAGGAAAATTTTGTTACAGTTATCGATTAGAGCACGAGAACCTAGTATAAGCATTTTGGACGTGAAGACGACTTGTTTGGGGTCTGATATGTACAATTCATGAAGTTGATATGTTGTTTTGTAATGGTGTACAGCATTCCTGTCTGTCAAAACCGAATATATTATATGATTCATTACCTGAACATGGAGATTATGCAATTTCATTATGTTATTCATTTTAAATGCTTCACCAATTAACAAAACAATAATATTTGATGGATTCCTATCAATGCAAAACTTCATGCTGATGTTACCCCAGGCAACGCTTATGTTAAATAGTATATGTCATACTTTGGAGACTCGGTCATTGTATATTACTGCATCTGTGATTATTCTGCAGCCATACGCAGATTAGTGCAGTGGTACACCGCAGCCAGGTGCAGAGGGTGCTCTGGTGAGACTCTGCAGTATTTCAGCCTTTTATTTGTTCTCTTGCTTTTCATTTTGTTTGCTTCCTGTCATACAGCAAAAACACTGTGAAAAGGGAGGTCAAGTCGAACACCATTAGGCTGCAGAATTTGTAATTCTATGTTTCTCGTGTCACATATTGTGTTTTATTTGAGTTGGGGTTTTTTTGTTTTGTTTTTTTGTATTTGTATTTTTTTTTATGATTGCCTTTTGCCTCTAGACACTTTTAGTAAAATTGTTGTGCATATGCAGTAAGCAAGTGTATATGCCACTTAAGACCTCTAACCAGCCAGCTGGCAAAAAGACTGGGTTACATGGTTACCAACACAGATAATGGTGTTTGATCATTTTGGAATTCATGCGTAAACATCATGTTACCTATTGCCTAGATTTTTAGACTCCTTGTGCAGGGACATGAAGGAAAGCAAGAGGCACATTTCTTATGTGTTGTACAACTTTTACCACCATTAATATCCATATCTTCTATTATTCTTTGTATTTGGTCATTTTTATTCAAGTTGCAGGATACATAAACCACATTGTATACAAAAAAAAAACAAATGTTTAAAAAATAATTTAAAATGTATAATTCCTGATTAAGTAATATAAAATGCAACTATTATTATTATTATTTTTATTTATAGGGCGCCACTAGCTATCCGCAGCACCGTACAGGGACAGACAGAAACACGATACAGGGTGAGACAGCACCGTACAGTTAACAAAAAGCACAGTAACTCCGAATATATTATATGCTAATAAATAATATATTATATATATTATATTATAATATATTATGTTTAACCTTTACTTCATGTAGCATAAATCTATTATGGCATGCTTTACAAAGAATGTTTCACCATTTACATCAGTCCCTGCCCCAGTGGAGCTTACAGACTAAATTCTCTAACACACTCACACACACTCTTTCTACCAGTATGATTTTGAAATGTGAAAAGGAACTGGCAGAGGAAACACACATAAACATGGGGAAAACATACAAAATCCACACAGATAATGCCCACATTGGAATGGAAAACCATAGCCCAGCTCATGTGCCACTGTTCTGCCCTAAAAAAAACTCTGCTATCATATTTAACATAGAGATATACATATTTATTTTTTTCCCAGTTCTTCTGACTTTGAAATAACTGGTATCATTTTCTGTGTCACTATTATATCTCTTTAATCTGCATAATGATATTATGAAAACTTTCTTACCTGCACTTTGGAGCATGGTATGTTGTAATCTAATCATTTGTTATAACATTGATACACATTGCATTGTTGGAGAAAGATATAAAAACAAAATAAACATGCAGCTGTCATTGGATTATTGACATGCAGGTATGCTCCATTTCCTCTGTTACATTGTAAAGGTAGGCTTCATTGTATCAGCAATGTAGACACTCCCTGACCTAAAAAGGGAACTCCACCTTTATAAAAGAATATGTTCAAATCCAAATTGGAAAAAAGCCAAGTGGCTGATCACATCCAGCCCTTTTAAGGTACTGTTAGTGTAGATGGAAGATGACTGTGCTCAGGCTAACTTATCAATTTGCCCAACAATGATGCAGTGAGTGTTGATCTAAATGTTATTGTACTCCTACAACACACGTGGCAGTTGTGCTGTGTGTCCCGCTTAGCCAACTTATTTTAGCTAAGCAATGGAGAGTGAACCTAACAGCTGAGGGCAATGAGATGGGTGGGGGTGTTTTGTATGTGAGAGAAAACAATGACTGATCAGTTCAGGTCCAGATGGGTCATTCTGTTAGCTAAAATAAATTGTGTGCATTTTACAAAACTATAAATTATCAGAGCACTTGAACCAACTGTGCAACATGCCTATTTATCAAAGCCGATATGTATTAATATCCAATATGCAGTATAAACATAAAATGGCAACACCTTAATGTTGTACAATGTAAATATATTTCAAGCATTATATAAGAGTACAAACATAAAAAGTATTACTGAGCTAATAACATACTTCAATTAACATAAATGTTTTGTAGATGACTATCTTTTCAGCATGCTATGTGCCTTTGGATTTTTTTCACAAATGTCATCTTCATAAAGCTGCTTAAAGCTGGGTACACGCTACAGTTTTCATCCAATAATCTGTTAAATCAGCCGACATACGAGCGCTCATTCAAAAGTCGGGTCAGTGTGTGCAGTTACATGATGGTCGAAAATCTGCCCAAATGGACGATTGTCGCCTCATTTGGTTGGTCGTACTGTTCAATATTTTCGTTCCAATCTCGTTTCCGTTGTGTAGTGTGTATAAACTTCCGACCGATCCACAACAGTGAGTACAAAATTACAGTCATTGCTCATGACAACATGGCTGTAAAAAGTCGCTAAAGGGACGTCCGCTCTTCCCTTTATCGTCCTAAACAAGGCTAGTGTTTATGCAGTCCATGGACCGAGCGATCGAAACATCTATCGCATGTAAAATCGCTCAGCATAAAAAGTTGGTTGAAATTTCTGTAGTGTGTACCTAGCTTAAGACAATGGGGAGGTCATTCTCACATATTGAAGGAGGGGGAAGTCTTTTAGTCTACTAGGTAACAGACTTGAATTGTGTGGATTGTTAAATTAACAGCAAACATATGCTTTGCCATTTGTTTCTTGTCCTATATGTCCGCTCTTGGAGTAGTATTATATATTTTGGAGAAGGAAAGAAATACTCTATAACTTTTAATATTGCATTAACGTTTATGCTTTACATATGAAGATTTAAATTTGGGGGATATCTGTTCTTAAACAGTTTTGTCAAATAAACAGTTTTAACAGACTAAGAAAATATCAAACCATTGCATAACAGCTTTGAAGTGCCATAATAACATTTACATTACTTTAATTAGGTAGAAGAGGATATTGCTAATAAGTCATTTGAGAATACCCAATTCAAAATCATGACAACATTTTATTCACATATATCAATAATAAAAGGGCATGCTGCTTATTTTAATAATCTGTTTTCTGACAGCTCATGTCTTTTTAAAGCTATACAAGTTGAATAATTAATATTCCTTAGAAATTCAGGACAGTTTATCAGGCATGTCAAAAATAAATATTTGAAGTTTTCCACTGTTATGGATTCTAACTTACATTAAACACAAATGTGCTTAGATTTTTATTTAATACCAGTAAAATTATGCCCATGTAAGTTTTTCTGAGTGAAATAGAACTTTGCTATTTATTTGTTAGAAAAATGTCAGTGATTTAAGTATATATTTAGTGTTTTGTAGTAGCATTACTACTCTTTAGTATCCATGGACAGTACTAGAAACTGGTACCAGCAAGTTTTGAAAAAAAACCAAACCCCCAATGTAACCAAAGTACACAATAATAGAAGTATAATACCCAAACACTTATTATATACTTGTAATACTTTCTGCAACATATAACTAATATCATGATAATATCCCTATTATTGCACTCCTGTTTTATAATATCCATGTAAGCTTTTATCAGTGTGAATAATTCAATTTAACTTTGTGTAGCATGTTTGGATATCTGCCTTTTTTAGGCACACTATTTATTTTCACATTTCATGTTTATCCATGATATGCTAATCAGCTGCTCCCATCAGTCTGACTTAACCTGCTTTAGTTGCTGGAGTTTGTACATTTGAAATGTGTGTGTGCGGTCACTGCATTCATGAACCTTTATCCTAGACAAGAAAGTAAACATTTGCATGTTTTTGCTGACAGGCATAAGTTAATATGCTTACATAATCTACATTATATAATTGTACCATGGCTTCTCATAACCTATCATTATCGTTCTCTACTGTTCTCATTTTGTGCTTAAACTTGTTCTTGGAATAATAATAAAAAAAGACTGTCGCCATGTATGATTTTTCTTTTAATGTTTGAGAAATGATCCTAAAACATTCATGTTCTTTAAACAAGGCAAAATGTATTTTTCCCTCAATCAGAAAAACCGTCAAAATAAAAACATGTATGTACAGGGAGCTCGATGTGCAATCGTATTCTTAATGTATTCTTTAAGAATGTAAAGCCATGGCAAACATAATATTGGGCCTGATTCATTAAGAGAAGTTAAGTAAAAAATTGAGTAAGTAGTCTCCTGGACAAAACCATGTTACAATTCAAAGGGTGCAAATTAGTTTTCTATTTCGCAAATAAGTTAAATACCATCAGTTTTTTCATGTAGCGCACAAATATCAACTTTAATTTTCAGTGTACAAATAAGCTATCAATTATTTGTGTGCTACATGAAAAAAACAGGCGGTATTTAACTTATTTGCGAAATAGAAAACTAATTTGCACCCTTTGAATTGTAACATGGTTTTGTCCAGGAGACTACTTACTCATTTTTTTTTTTTTTTTTACTTTAACTTTCCTTAATCAACCGGGCCCATTGTCGCAGTAAAGGAGGTACCAGCTTGTTTAAATATAGCAGAGCAAGTACAAGAATTTGTTTTCAAGGTTCGTCACAAACAACCTGAATGAAGTATAATTTTATCACATTAAACATGCTAGAATTTTGGTTTTATTGGATACTATAAGAAACCAATCGGTCTTTGTGAAGGGGTTAGTGCTTTACAAGAATGACCTAGAAATAAGGACATAATCATCAGGGCAGCACTGGTAGCAACTGAGAGGGCATGTCAGAGTACCATAGCTCCCAGGCGTGCTGCTCTGGTGTCCGGTCTCCCTCTGCTAAATGAGCTTCCTACTGTATGACCATCAACCCTGCACAAGATTTGAAGACCCAGAATGCTGTGCGTGCACTTTAGTTCTCTAAAATAAAATACTTCTCAGTGGGCAGAGAAACTCTGGTGCAAGAGAAGCGCAGTGCAACGCAACCCGCGAGAGGAGAAGGTTTTCTAGAAAGCTTGGGGCCCTCTTCAGAATTTGTCTGTGAATGGCCCCTAAATTTGTAGCCGTGCATGGAAAACAGAATTTCAGTGCACAGAAATGTGTATTCTTTTTTTTGTACTAAAACTTATAGTTCTTTTGGAACATATGTAGTCTTATAAACTGAACAGCTCAAGAAGAAAACCTCATGTAATTTATTCACAGGAACAGAAGTGTTAAGAGACAGTATTACTTTCATTATATGCACTAAGCCTAGTGTTTATACTTTATCTTCTGTATAGTGTTAAGTATTTAATGCTGTATAACACCAGTACTGCAGCACTTCTAATGTTTTGTTCATTATTATTATTATTATTCTATAACCATAACAAGGTCATTTCAATTCTGGCAAGTCCATTCCTTATTTTACATGGCGAGGCAAATTTGATGTCCTAACCATAAAATATGTACAAAGATTGCTTTTTTACTGTCTTCTATGATAGAGAATCTCTTGGCAATTTTGTCTTCTATACTTGTCTTTTCATCACTGAGTGGTGTATACAGAAACAGAATTATAAACTGTATAGTTTTAGTATTTCAAAAAGGCTAGAATACTTCCTGATCCTTTTACCTGTTTTAATGAGTTTTAGAAATAATTTTAAAATAATGTACAAAACCTGTAGTGACCTAATAGCCCCACTGTTCAATTCTCTTCCTTTTGAAGGGTGATGTTTACCTACCACATTGGTTTTATACTGGGTTTTTTCTTTTTTAAAAAAACCTCACAGTATATGTTTTTTAAAAAATACTTAATCTGCATTGTTTCCATAAATATTAACATAAATGTATTTGGGATTGTATTGAATTTAATAAAATTGCCATTTCGTTCATTTTTTTTTAACATTTTTTCATGATTTTTGCATTTTCCCCAAATAGTACTATAACCCCCTTTTTAACATGGGTTATGTAGGCTCAATAAATAGTTAATTAAAGTTTCCAAAAATCATGCCATAAAATAACAAAATGTTGATGAAATGCCGTTTTTAGGTGAGTTTGGTTCGCATGCATTCTTCCAAACTGGTATCCCTCAGGTATTTAGTAGATGAGGGCGGAGATGAACAACCTGAAGTCAATTGGAGCATTAGAATATTGAGTGCAGACGCAGCACCACAATACATATAAACATTAGGTAGTGATCTGTGAGGCAAACTGATGTGGAACGATTGTGGTGTCGCATGCATCTCAATATGATATTAAGTATATGCATCCAATTTGTAAATATACGAATATCCTAATCTATTTAGGATTCCAGATCAATTGGGTTATATATTGTGAGCAGCACGGTGGCTAAGTGGTTAGCACTTCTGCCTTACAGCACTGGGGTCATGAGTTCAATTCCCGACCATGGTCTTCTCTGTGTGGAGTTTGTATGTTCTCCCCGTGTTTGCATGAGTTTCCTCCGGGTGCTCTGGTTTCCTCCCACACTCCAAAAACATACTAGTAGGTTAATTGGCTGCTATCAAAATTGACCCTAGTCTCTTTTTGTGTGTGTGTGTGTGTGTGTGTGTGTGTGTGTGTGTGTGTGTGTGTGTATTTTAGGGAATTTAGACTGTAAGCTCCAATGGGGCAGGGACTGATGTGAATGAGTTATCTGTACAGCTCTGCGGAATCAGTGGCGCTATATAAATAAATGGTGATGATGATATCCTTATTTTAATGGAAACATTGTTTATTTAGCTGATCTATTAAAACATATAGTTTTATAAGCAGTAAAATAGATCTACAGATCATTTATTTCGACAAAAATGACGAGATTGCACTTGAGTTAAGTAGATGTATAAAACCATGAGTGCTTACAGACATAATAATCTTGCAATAAAAAGGAGGTAGTCAACCATATATGGTTTGTGTCCTGGATGGAATACTAGTCTTCAGAATAACAAAGTGGCTTCCTTTCACAAAGTCTGTGGTGATTAGTACTCGCATCACACGACCCCACTGCCTGGCACACTGTAAACACCCTTCATTTTTTCTTTACCGCCACCTACCCATCCCGCTCTCTCCACCTCTTGATAGCCCCCATACCCTTGCCACATGGCAGAGACGTGTTGGGTTAGCTGCAGGGCATACGCTACTTCCAGGCACTTCTTTTTGAACCATTGGCCTAACCCATACTTGCCAACATCCGAAACCTCCCCTCCAGCAGGGGAAATGTCGCTGTCAATTTCTGGGGGAGTGGCCAAGCGGGTAACATAATTTGACTCCTCCCCTAACTTGTCATCAACATTTTAGCCTATTAGAGCAGGGGAAGGGAGAATTATGTTTCTAAGCCCCCCTGCGACTTGATTAACAGAGTAGCAAGGATTCGGGAGGACTCCCAGAATTCAGGAGTCTCCCGGACATTCCGGGAGAGTAGGGACCTGTGGCCTAACCTGGTGTGCCACCTTCTATCGTATGCCTGTCAAGCTGAGCCGGTATATTATACATATGTGCTATGCACCATGCCTATGTGATTTTGGTAATACCATGCCTGTTTCTTTGCTGTTAAACTTCAAAACTTTCATAAATAAAGAGATTTAAAAAAAGTTCTATCCAACTAGTGATTGGGAGGGGTGAGTGAGGTGTTTATTATATATTCATGTATATTATAATAAGAAGGCTTGTTTCATTTCACTCACAAACCTTAGAAAGTGCCTCCTTACACAGAAACTTACACTGTCTGACTGGTCAGGGTGGAGACTGGACATAGTATTTACAGTTACAATTTGCCTCCAGCAAACCTCTAAAACATTGAGTGTGTTGACAATTTTCTAGCTTGTTGGGCATTACTTTAATTATGCTCTCATTGATATGTACCATTGTCATTAGAATAGGAAAACAGTAGTAGCACTGATTAACCATGAGTGTGTTTAAAGTCACGTATTTTTAAATAACCACTTTATCTCTAAATGAATCTAAATTTGGCATAAAACTTGAAATGGTTTGTGTGGCTTAATTCAGTTTGTGTAGGTTGGACTTGTTTAAAATGGCGCTGCCATGTCAGATTTGCCGTGCTTATCCATTGACACTTGCTTCAAATACCACCTAGTTGATCAGAATCATTGAAAGAAAATCTCACTTGCCTTTTCTACAAAACCAGTTTTAACCCACAAATAATTTGTCATTGAAGCCTTACAGCGATGCAAATAACTATACTTTGCATCAAATAATAATTGGCATAACACCTTTTAATGTGCAATGTGAGACTCTACCATGGATATATATTATCATCTCTGACACAGCTATACAGGAAGCTTACAGTGTATGTACAGTAAAACACTATATCGTGTATTCCCTTACTCTGTCTTACTCCAGCTCTCAATGATCCTGGCAGATGTTCATGTCTCTCCTTTTTATTTTAAGGAAAGGGCTCGTGTGACCTTGAAATGACAAACTGGGCACCCATGTGACTTGAGGTCATAACATGTATGTTATTTTTCTTTTTTGGGTCCCTACTAAAGTAAAACCATTCTAAGAGCCTAGTCCCACATATCCTGTTAATTTTGGTGCATCAGGAATCTTACTTATGGGGAAGAAGAAGAAAAAAAGATTGCAAGCTTATGATTTTGGGTGAAAAAAGGGGACTGTCCTGGGGAAAACAAGACACATGGTATCCCTATTCAAGGAGGATGAGCTAAAATAAGCCATTGCACTGTAACATTACTCTAAAAGTGACAGCTTGAACTAGGGAGTGTTTAACCAATGCATTGCCAGAAAAATACTGTAAACTTTCATGTCCTAAACTTGATGTTTGTTTTCATGTTTCGCAGCATTCTGTCATACTAAGGCAACTGTACAGACCTGTAACTGAGAAGTTGTAAGCTTTTTAAAGTGTAATTTGCTTATCTAGTCGTCTTATAATAGATTGTGTTTTCAGTGGTCCCCCTTAGTTGTCAAAGTGACCTTGGCTGTTCTGTGCTTGGTAAATGGAACAGCTGCAGTGTTATTGTATCAGTGCAATACCATAACACTGACTGCACCCAACAAGTAATAGCACGGGAATGTCACCGCTCGTAGTGATATATGTAAGTGTAATGTCCGTTTTTGTGTGTGTGTTTTAATCTTTATGTAACTAATGACACAGACTGAAATATGTTTGTGTTAAGCAGTTGTCTGTTGTAGTGTCATACATTATTGTCATCACTGTTTGATGTTATGTACCCATATAACGAAGTGCATAGGATGGCAAATTAATCATTGTATTCTTCTGTGATTCATTTGTAGGCGTGTCCATGTGTAGGGGTATGTGAAATATATATATATATATATATATATATATATATATATATATATATATATATATATATATATATATATATATATAATTTATATTTGCATTGCTGACAATAATACAGCAAAATTTATAAACTGTTCACGCCTTCACAAAGCAAGTAAATCCTACATGTCCGTAACTTGCCCTTCTGCCTTACACTCCAAATAACAGACCAAATGTTTTGTGACACGGTAGGGTTGTGGGGTCATTACCATCCCCCAATGATTTTTTACTCTAAATACATTATCTTCATTTAAATAAACATGACCACTGAAATGACACATGCAGTAATGCAGTGGACTTGTCAAACCACACCTTGGCACAGCACAATTCAACAACCATATGTAAACAAGCCCTTTGTTTATGTGATATTTTTTTACCCATGCAACATCCATATACTATTTAGGCTGCCAGTAGGTGGCAGCATGTGCTCGATCTGTTCTCCCTGTGGTTGCATGATGTTGGAGGTATGAATATACTTCAACTGTTTTTTGTTTTGTTTTCTTCTGGAGAGTTAGTTTACCAGGAAGGAATTGTATAATGTAATGCAGTCATATGTCATGATGCACGACCTTCTGAATAATGTAGGAGATGGCCACTGGAAATAAGGTGCCAGCTAGGCAGCGGATAATAATCAGCAACCAAATACTGCATCCCTGAATGATTTTACTGCTAGCGGAAAAAAAACAATAATTATGTCTAATTTCCTTAATTGTCTCCTTTCATCCTGTATCTGTTTGAGTATTAATGTTGCTTTTATTTTTCTGCAGCTCTCAGGAAGATGAACGGCCCATGTCTCCTTTCTTCATGAGGTATGTTTTTTTTGGGTTTTTTTTTTTGCATGTGTGTATTTGTTGGCTTCTCTTTTTGTTTCAGCAACTTGGTAATGGCCTCAATGAGCTAAAAATACAAGTTGCTGCTTATGAAGTTGTGAAAAAAATACTAGTAGGAAACTGCAGTCAGCCTCTCTTTGCCTCAGATGACTAATAACAGAAAAATCAATAGCGAATGTCAATAAAGTGATATAACCTCATTAACTCTCAGACTATGGGTATGTGCGTGTCTGTGTATAAAACACACTCACACTATAAATATAAATATATATATATATATATATATATATATATATATATATATATATATATATGTGTGTGTATGTATGTATATAGTAATGTGTGTGTTGTCGACTTTATTTATTCAAAATTCAGCAGGTAGCAGCAAGTAATGACGTTGTGGATATATTTATTTATATTACACAGCTTAGGTTTTAGGTTCAATATCTCTTCAGGTATGTGGCAAGTTTTTAAAGGTGAGAAACAGTGTAAGGAGTCTGCCTAGAAAAGCAGTGTAGTTGTCTTATGTCTGTGTGCATATGGTAGGTGTGCCTCTTCAGCAGTGCAGCTGCTTGTTGAGTGTTAGACATAAGATATGTGCTTCACAAAAAGTTTGTTGTCATAAAATGCTGTCTGTTGTGACTACATGTAAATATATTATCACACGTGCTTGGTGCAAGTACTTTCTCCACTGATGTTGCCATAAGCTGGGTACACACTACAGAATTTTACACCAATTTTTTATTCCGATCGATTTTTACATGCGATCGATGGTCCGAACGCTTGGTCCATGGACTGCATACACACTAGCCTTGTTTTAGACGATAAAGGGAAGAGCGGACGTCCCTTTAGCGACTTTTAACAGCCATGTTGTCGTGAGCACATGCCCCTCAGGTCGAGGAAGTACCGGAGGATTGTCGTGGATCGGTCGGAAGTTTATACACCCTACACAACGGAAACGAGATTGGAACGAAAATATTTAATGGTACGACCATCCAAATCAGGCGACAATCGTCCATTTGGCCAGACTTTCGACCATTGTGTCACTATACACACTGACCCGACTTTTGAACGAACAGTTGTATGTCGGCTGGTTGAGCCGATTATTGGACGAAAACCCTGAAGTGTGTACCCAGCTATAGGCAGACAGAAACTAGGTACACGTAGTTGAAAGTGATTTTACATATATGGCAGATGATATATATGGTCAGTCTGTCTTTGTGTCAGGATGGGAGGTAAAATGGCACAGGAAATGGTAGACCGTTGAACTTATCTATGTGAGATCGTGTTTCTGTGCAGCTATTACCACTATGCCTCTCAAGGAATCAAAAACAATGCATATTACTTTTAATCCTAAATGTTGTGGCCTAACATGTGCTCTTAGTGATTATACTTTTACAATCAAGCCTGAGTATATTGTGGACAATATAGTCTTTGACTGAGGCTACTAATGGTGCCCTTACACCCTGAGCCTGAGTCATTGAGGGCAAAGCAAAAAAAAATGGAGTAGATTTGCACCTTGGCAATACCATGGTGCATTGGAATGGGATGTAAATCTAAAATGTGTGGACATATTTATAGTTGGGATAGGACATGCCCTAGATCAATTTTAAATTCCAGTATAAAAATAAAGTTAACAAGTATTTGTGTGCTACATGACAAAAAAAAGCCAGCATTTTCTTTATGTAAAAAATAATAGACTAATTTGCACTTCTTGCATTGTAACATAGTTTGTCCAAGATTCAAATTACTCCTTTTTTGCCTTTTTCCTTAATGACTAGGGCCCTCTGAGTTTTTGATAGCCATTTAGGGCATTTTGTACCTAATGAACCATAATCACTGCATGTATGGGCCCAGAAAAATGACTGATCCTGAGAAACAACTAATCCACATCTGTCAGATGATGGGATGGATGCTAAATGCTGACAGTAAATGTGATCATCATCTGACCATGCTAGCGGTGAACTGTCACCATTTCTCAGGTTTGACTACAAACGTATTTGTATGCCTGTGGCCAAATCTGACAGAGATTCAGACGTTTAGGATGGATCAAAAGCTTTCAAATTCAATTTAATATAAAATTAAAGAAAAGAGGAAAAGATTGCCATATGGTTAAGAGATTGCAGCTTGTGATTTGGTCCTCCCAGCTCACTAATCTCACGCCATTGTTTTAATGTGCAGTTCTGTGATTGCAGTAGGAGGGGTTTTAGATATCTATGTATGTTAGAAAACACTGGTATTTTCGAGGATGTACTTAATTTATCTTTTTGCTGTTCTAGTAGCAATGTTTTCAAAGTACTTTTTGTTCCCAGCCTTATCTTATTCACCTACTTCTCATTGAGTGTTGGTTAATGATTGCTTTAGCTCCCATTTATTATTTTTGATTGGTTGTGACACTATCATTCTTACTCTGCATTCCTCTACATTACAGATCAGGCATTATATGTATGCTACTATGGAACAGATAATATATAATGTACAATGATAATATTATAAAGAGTTTGGCACGTGAAGCATTTCTTATTGCTGTGTATTTCTTATCCACGTGTATATGTGAGTTTTTCACCATTGGGTGGTACATAGGGGGTCTTTACAAAACTTTGCTGTGGAGCCCACAAATGTCTGGTTATCCCCCTGCCCATAACACTTGTGTTTGCTTTATGACATGTAACATTAATTCATTCTCTGAATCCGCCATTTAAACCAATTGCAAGAAGATTTCTGCTCTAAGTCATAGCAGTTTAGTTTCCATATAGACATGATGTTGACACAGGAAGTTGCTGCACGGGATGCTGGGTTACCAACCCCGCTCTTAAGCCGATATGGGCAACAAATTTTTTTCCGAAAATATTCAGGTGAACACAAACCTAAAAACTACTAGGCTTTATCTTTGCTCACAGTCATCAAAGCACTATTCCTGCAAGTATGTGTGCATCTGAATATTGTAGGAAAGGAATAGGGATGTGATGCTGAAAATCCAAACCATTTATCAATTTACTAACCATGACTAACATAGAAATATGTCCAGTAGCAAGTAAATAGTATTGTCCTCTTATAGATTACTCTCAGAGATTAGACATCCTACGACTGCTCCATTATGTCCTGAACAAGCGTGATTTTTTAAATCCCTTCCTGTTGATCTCTCTGTATAAGCTAGTACTGTCTTATTTACCATACATGGTCTAATTAAGGCTCTTCCCCACCCAGCCCCCAACTGCCACAGAGCTCTGTGGCCCAAACCTTCACCACTCTGTGTAATAGAAGTATTTGTATTCTACTTGTAATTAAAACTATCTTTTACACTGGCCCTGTGATATATTGCCAGGTTTGCAAGTCACTTTAAATAAAATAATTTTGACTTGTTTTTCCTAATTCCGATCCTCATTAGATTTATTTTTATGCTGAAGACTTTAAATTTACACTTGTGGATTAGTGATTAGCACTTCTGCCTCACAGCACTGACATGACTGACAGGGTCATGAGTTCGATTCCCGACCATGGCCTTGTCTGTGTGGAGTTTGTATGTTTTGCCCCGTGTTTGCGTGGGTTTCCCACGGGTGCTACGGTTTCCTCCCACACTCCAAAAACATACTGATGGATAAATTGGCTGCAATTAAATTGCCCTTAGTCTCTCTTGGTCTGTGTGTGTGTATGTTAGGGGATTTAGATTGTTCCAATGGAGCAGGGAATGATGTGATGAGTTCTCTGTACAGCATTGCAGAATTAGTGGCGTTATATAAATAGATGATGATGATTATTTTGCTCTCGTTTTTTGACGCTGCCACCACCAATTAAATGATTTTAGTATAGCAAGAGTGGGGATTTTCTATATCAATAAGTAATGTATAGAAGTTTTAAAGGAAACATGTTTAGCGTGAGTTTCATTCATTTTGGTCGTTCCTTTTTTGGTTTTGTTAATGGCTTCCTGATAAGCAGTATAGTTTTCTGTCACGTACTGTGGCATTAATAGTCACTTATTAATGATAAATAGGGCAGTTCAGGATTTTTAATGGGCTAAATTAGCTGTAATTACACAAGGTGGCCACTTGCATACAAAAGGAATAATGATTTGGAAAACATTTAACTTTGAACGTCAATGAAGAAATAACCTTCGGGAACCCCACATAAACCACTGTAACTTCTACGTTAGTTACAGGATAATTTGGGCTGTTACTACCATTTTCTATATTAGATCTATAATAAAAATGACTGGCGAAAACAAAAATTTAAGGAACCTAAAGTTGGAAGGTGTAACATTTATGTACACATTATGTAGTGAAGCTAACAACTATTATTGTGCCTACCACTGTGTCAGGGCAACAGGTACCCGGGCCTTTAAACTTGTCACATTTACTGTTTTATTTTTTCAGTATATTAAATTCAGAACATAAAAATTGTGCATTAACATCTCAGAAATAGATCATGTTTAAGTTTGTACCCTACAGAGGTTCACTTAACTCTTATTCACTTCAGTGAAACGTGCAACTTGGCCAGAGGTGCCAAAGACATATGTATATATAATTTCTGCAGGTATAGTGCTAAATAGATTCCAAGAACCAGGAAGTCAAACACCTAAAAAAAAAAATGACTGCTGGTGCCTGCTTGATATAAGTGGATGCACAGCTTTACTGGAACCTAGATTTGACTTATGTGTGAGTTAACATTGCCTTTTGCCCATCTACTAATTATTGCCCTGACCATTGTTACCCTGTACTTGAACAAAGTGAGTTGTATTGTTCAGTTGACTGAACGTAAAATTAGCATTAAAAACTAAGAATTACTGAGAAATGGAGGACTGTAATGAATCTGTAATGTTGCATCATTATGCACAATCTGTCTGCACTGTGGTAGGTTTTTTCCTGTAGCTCAATACCAGCGATGCTTCAAATGAACCTTGGGATAATGTGAAATAGACTTGTCACCCTGGGAACTGAGTTTTTCAATATTCCTACCTTGCAAAACTACAACTATGGTACAGTATACAATTTGTACAAGTACTATAGGAGTGACACTATGCTGTTGTCATCCAATTATACAGAAAAAGGTCATATCATGAGAACTCAACCTACCTTGTACTATTACATTATTAGCCACATGGTACAGACCACAGGATTAAACTCTTCCCCTTCTCAATCTGATATTGCAGTCTACACCCTGAGTTACTTTCTGACGGCCACTGTTACACCTCTGTGGGAAGTAAACAACATTGCAAGTTTCATTGAGCAGCTCAGGGTAAAGTTTTAGCTGTAAATTTGTTTCTCTGTATCCGCAAAATTCTACATCACAGATTTGTGTGTTGTAGGATTTTCAGGAAAGAAAAATGTTATCCGCTTTAATCAGTTTGCCTACTTGTTTTTTGTTTTCTTTTGAATCCGAAACCTTCATCTAGGTCACTATAATAATACATCCCTGTTAGAAATAGACATTTCACATATCGCCATTGTTAATAAATATCTTTGTGCACCCTGACTTTGTTATATTAATTTTAGTCTACTTATGTAGCATGTACTGTGGACACAGGGATTTATATTTGCAAGCCAGAAGTAAATAAAATAAATGAATGTGTTCTTTATATGCATGAATGGGTAATTAAATTTGCTATTTTTATTAAGTTGAACATTTCTCATTTCAACTTGATAGCCTTAAAACATCACAGAGTGAACTGTAAGGTAAATACCCTCTTTTCTAGTTGCAAAATTAAACTCTTAATAAGATTATCCAAACTACAAATGGCCTTTGTTTCACATAGGTGAAGTTGCACAATAAGGGAAAAAATAGAGAGAGCGAAAACTGTTAACTGAAATACTAAGTGTAAACAAAGAAGATCTATTCTGCATATTCTGCACCAATTAAAACCTCACCCACCAACCATATACTCCGTAGCAAGCTGTGACCAGTTATCACACACACATTTTTTATATATATATGTATTTGTGTGTGTGTGTGTGTGTGTGTGTGTGTGTGTGTGTGTGTGTGTGTGTGTGTGTGTGTGTGTGTGTGAAAAATCACAGTGTGCTCAGCTAATACACTTAAATTCTACACACTTGTAGACATACATTCATACAGATATCGTGCTATATAATGTCAGTGGTCACTCCTATTTTCCACAAAGAAGGTAAACACCAGCAGAGTTTAGTCTGCGCCTCTTTCCCTTCAACAGAGTGCTCAACCTGCAGCTTGAGCACTCTGTCACCCGGTAATTTTTTCCACACACAGACTAACACACGCCACTAGGCTTTTATATTATAGATATTAGTGTGTGTGTACCACTGAGTGTATTGAAGTCATGATCACCAGACAATAACGTCTCCGAGGACCCTCTTTCAAATGACTGAGCTAGGTTGAAAGAGAGAGGGTATTTATAGTGCACTGTCCCATCTCCTGGCTTTTGAAATATTTGTGTAGTGTCAGTTTGCCAACGTTTTCTGTGACACTATCACATCCCTGCGTCATTATGTGAGGGACCGGTATCTTTAATTTTACTAGCGATGAGTGGGGCTCAGCCTCACCATTTTTGAGCTATATGTGTAGGACGAATCCCATTCGTCTTTGTCACTAAAGGGGATAAAATATCAGATTTTGTTAGTATTTTGTTTGAGGAACAGAATGTGACTTAAGAGCAGCAGCATAGTAACAGTATAGAATAAATTAACTCAGAAGTTTATATTTGAGCAAACACACCTGAAAATGTTTCGTACTGTATTTTGTACACTGCAAAAATAAATACACTAATACTACCAACTGGAGGATCTCAGAAATGATTAATGGAAAATGGATTAATGAAAAACTCCAACATAGTAGAACAGTTTCATTAAAATTATAATTTCTGACTTGCTGTTTTTAACCTAGACTATTGATTGTGCACCTCTTGGTGAATGCATGAAGTCTGGGACATGAGCCTGGCGTACCTTTCATTGTTATATGATTTAGATGCACTAGTAAACACCAACTGGCAAGTTGTGAAGTGCTGCATTATGTTATATAAATAATTGTTTTTCAAGATTTTCATGAAATGTTAAATATTTCGGTTGCATGCTAGCAGCATTAACCCTACTAAAAAGAAAAATCATGCAATAGATGCCATAAAGTTTCTGGATAGCCATAGAAAGGCTATGGTCCCAGGGCTGCTTCTAGTATTGAAGGTCTTCCTGCTACTTGTTCAGTCTTTAGAGCACAGTGAAGAAGTTAGGTTCTGGTATTGGGACATCACGCTGGTCCCAGACAATGGAAAAGATTTGGCAGCTACAGCCATGGCTCCACCCATTTATAATTCCTTAGTAGTATATTAGTGCATTTTAATCAATACATTGTTTTTGAGCTAATATCTGGTAAATGTCCATTTTGATTGTTGCACTAAGGAGGTATCTTCTTTCTTTTTGCTTTGTTCTGGTTTTTCTACCTCTCATTTCTAATTTACAAATGTTCTATGGTTAAAATTTCAAATAATGAAGTATTATGTAAATCATTATTGATGGTTTATAGACCCAACCACAAAACCCTGTTGCAGGAATAATTATTATTATTAATAATAATAATAATAATAATAATAATATTATTGATCTTCAAGTAAGCCAGTGTTTTTCTTGACTTGTTCGTTTACTGCTTGTGTTAACTTCATTACATTACATATCCTCTATAGTAAATGATTAGCTTCCAGTAATGTTGAGGTAAGATATGTTGCTATGGAGTTGCAGCTTCTACTAGTAGTTGTATGCTGCAGTAGATTTATATTTTAGTAAGATTTTTACAATGAAATATGGCAGTCACCCGCTCATAAAATTGCTTTCAGAAATGTGTATCGTAAGGTTTGAACTGTTGTCTACTTATGGTGTGTCATTGTGGCTCACCTTTTAAGAGTAGTATTGAAATCATGTGGGTTGTTCCCAGAGGGAACAGAATATCCCTGGAGGTTATAATCAGCTCTCCTTTAAAGATGGTGTTTGTTTAGAAAGGTAGGCAACACCAAAAGGTTAACTGGCTTCTGTTTGCATTGATATATTTTATCTTGTGTAATTTGAGATCAGGTAACAAGTTAAGTTATTGCAATTCTACACCTTTAATGACATGTTGTAATAATGGGGTTCCAAAGATCTTATTGAATCAAGATTTGTTTTGTTTTTTGGGGGGGTGTTTTTGATGTAAAAATAATAACCCAGTGTTGTAGTTGGGATATGCTCTATGATAAAAACTTTGAATTCATATATTATCCAATCAAACTTGGTACATTTTTCATTCATATTGATCTTTCACAGAGATTGATGTGGTAAGGTCACATGAGGTTTACGTAAGTTTGAAGTGATGAAAAAAATAATTCTGTTTCCCTCTCTAAAAATAATATTTAGACGGTGGTTTGGGGATACCATGGCAACCACAGTCACATGGCACGTGTCATAATTAGCAGAGAGGCTTTGCAATGCCCCTCTAAGCTCAATCTGCACTGTGTACTGTAAAATTCTCCCCCTCAGTCATTACATGACATGCTGAGAGCTGTGTTTGGCAGCCATACTTGTCTGCCCTCCAGAGAGATTTTGAAAAGTAGATAATGATTTATATGAGGGCAACAGAGAAAAATGCATGTTTAAAAAATACTTGCTATTTAAAAAAAAAGTTGCGTGGTTTTGCTGCTTGAAAAAAAAAAAAAAAAAATACATGCAAACTGTATATGTGTTAAAAGTTGAGATAATCTAGATATTTCTATGATAGCAAATTTTGTTTTTTTGTATTTTTCTCCATATAGTTATACCTTTGTTTAAATGAAATGAGCTCATCTATACAGGAAATCCCTTTTCTCTTTATGGGCTAAGTACAGAAGCTGATTAGGTCCATTCTACCATACTCATAAATGACAGCTAGTGTTCTAAAAAACCCTGGGTTCATTCTCCTGAAATGAGTTGTTTGAGCTCACATATTCAGTGCATTTGTAGTCAATCTCATTATGCTAACATAGGAATGACTGCAACATAAAAGCAGTTTGCATGATGCGTGTGTGTAGGGGATTAGGTCTTGACAGAGGATCATGTTTTAATCCACTTTTGGAGATGATGCAAACCTCCTTTAAACAGAGAGTAACAGGGAATAACCAGGGCTCTTAACCAATGCGTTAAGTGCTGAGTTTGATATAGCTGTGTTACTTAATGCAGTTTTATTCTCTTTTCTGCAGTGGTCACGTGGCCCAAGTCAGCACCGTTCCAGCTGGTAGAGAGTAAGTTACTAAGCTCTGTGTTTGTGTGTGAGCATGATCTCTTGTTGCTTTATGAAGTGATAATGGTGCCATGTATAATTACTACATATGACCTATATGACACCACAATAAGCTTGTACACCACTTACAATGCTATATTTTATAGCAATATCTTAGAATGCATTTATTAATAGTGCTGCAAATACCCAAGGACACTTTGCAAATATATTTATTGTACTTTGTGAAATTATTTTCCCTTATTGGCTTGTTGTTTTTTCTTCCCTGACTGCTGAAACTTTTTTTTTTTTTTAAGTTGTTACTGTGATTACCCACTGTCATCGTAATCAATTGCATTTGACCTTCAGTTGTAATAAGTACTTGAGGATACTTCATTGACTCTAGGGGCCTTGACATACGGTGAATGCGAGTAAACTGAGTAGGCAGTGTACAAAAAATGACTTGCAAAAGCTAATTGGTATGGGGTTATTAAAGTCAGCGAGTTCCACTTCCATACCGGTTTACAATCTTTTACTGTTGTTAAAAAAACTGCTAGTACAAACATGTATATTGGTACCAGTAGGTAAGGGGCTCTAATGTTTTTGGAAGCTTTTTCTTATTTTTTAATTTGGAAATTTGGTTATTATTTAAGTCATGGTGTAGATATTGACTTTTTCTTTTCATGGCATCTTTTGGCTTCCTAGTAATATGTTATTGCTATGTTGTCGCAGAGGAGAACTACATAGGGGTCGAAAAACTTAAGATTTGTAGTGTGCCAAGATTTTGAAAGCTAGACACACCCAGTCAACCCAGCAACTTATGTCAGGTGGTGGGAGTAGAGGTGTTATACATACAGACTGCCAAATGAACTGGCAATAATTGATGGTCTAAACCACAACCTTAATAGAAATCACTGGCATTGTCTCCGTACACTTCAATTAGAGTGAGATCACAGACCAGATCACTTGGAAGTTGTGCTTTTTTTTTTTTTTTTTTTTTTTCTCTTAAGTCCAGTTTATGACAAATTGTGGGTTGTGAGTTTGCACCTGCAAACAATATACACCCCTCCCCAGCTCACTAATGCACTTGTACTTTATGATCTAGTGTGTGATTTCCTTTGAATCCTATGTTGAATAGATGCAGTTTAATGCTTGGCATGTCAGAGATGTCATATTGTTGTGTTGAAGACTCTCTGCTCTGGTCCACAGACTTTTGGAGAGGACAATCAGAACCGCTGTGGAACAACATCTTTTTGATGTACTTTGCCCTGGTAGTCAAAGTTCAGAGGAATCAGAATCTGGAACATCCTCACCCTCCACTAGCTTGTCTGCAAGACAAAGGAGGAGACATCTGAAAGAACAGGATGAGAGCCGGAAAAAACCCAGAGACATGTAAGGAAGTATTTGCTGTATCTCTATACTCAAATGTACAGTTTAGCACATTGTGAGCATCTAACACTTGCGCCTGAAGAGGTGTGATGTGAAGCAGTAAGGGGAGTTCTAATGTAGTACAGTAAAGGTGCGCTCTTCCTGAATGAATTTGTGTGTATAGCACCCTGGGAATGCTGTGATTGTTTCAATACATATATATTATTTTTTGTGTTGGTGAAAACTAGAGACATTATGGAAAAATTGCACAAATTGATATGTTTTGCAGAGGTGCAAAGTTTAGGTGATATAGTCTTTGAGTTCCATTTTTGCTTTGCCTTTTCATACTGTATTTGAAAATACACATTTCAGAGTTTAGGACAAGTCCGTTTCGGAGTCTATGGCCATTTATTCTATGGCTTAAAATGATACACTACTGTTCCTTGTTGATATTTTTCCTTTTGAAAGCCAAATAGAAAATGCTTTAATTTACCTATGTGACTTTTTTATATATTATTAATTCAAGCATAGTAGGGTCAATAAAATGTTTCATTTTACTTAAATGGACATGACACAGTGATTGAAAGAATTTCAAGGTTAGCTTGTTCTGAACGTTATGAACTTGGAAGGTGTGGCAGAGTATAATTTTATGTCTAAGTGCAAAACATAGCTACCCAAGCTTATTTCTAAATCAGATCTATGGTTACCAGTCAATGTTTTCTGTATCAGTATTTTCTGTATCAGTAATAAAATACAGTGGTCAGTAAAAATGACACTGTAGTGACCCTCTAAATTTTAAAATGTTTTTAAAAATACATTTAACAGCAATTGACATAAATGTGTCAGTAAAACACTGGTCATCAGTAAATGTTCATACAAATGTCTGTAAAAATTTTCAGTGGTTGACAAATGAAGATGTGGGTTTGATGGCAGAACAGGACATGTTGCAGAGGTGCCGAGTTTCTGCTATACAATATTTTGGTTCTGCATTTGCTTTGCACTGTACTTGTAAATTTGTTTCTCATGGAATGTTAAGTATATGAATAGATGTTGGATGATGATTGTTAATTCAATCATGACCAGTTTTGTGGAACAGTTTTATCATTTCTTCTCTAGTGAAAACCCTTACATCTTCCAAAGTATGCAATAGTTCTTGCAACCCCATTTTAAGCTCTGGTTACTAGTGCGTCAAATAAAGCCTTTTCATGCCCCCACTCTTTTACCAATACCAGAATGTGACTTTCAGCGTGTTTGCACACATTGCAATTGACAATAGGAGATAAATGACATAGGGGGAATAAAAATAAAGGTGTAGCATTGGGTTTGAACAAATTTTAAAATAAAATAAGCTATTTCATGCAGTCTCTGTAAATTCCCAAGGTTAGATGAGGTCCCAAAATAAACCTTTTAAGGGCCTGCCACTTCGCAATAAAAACAACAAACTGCAATGTCCTAGTGTAGTAAGTGTGTAGATAGGACTAGCAGGTATTTTATTCTTATCACCTATCCTCCTTAACGTCCTTTATATCTCTCCCTTTACTAAAGATGGGTACACACTACAGAAAATTACTGCAGTTGCGATTTCTGTAACCATTTTGACAACGACTGCTGTCCCGATGTGCATGCAGACTTGTGTACATACATGCACTATTTACTTTCAGATCTGTGCTCTTCATCTGTCAACCACCTGCTGAAAAGATTGTGCACCCTATCTGAAAAGATTGTGCACCCGATCTGCCTGCATTGTAGGTCGTGAGTTCATACACACTTCCACATTTGCCCGACATCGTTCCATCGTTGATAGTGATTTTTTAGTTGGCTTATCAAATCAGACAATGCTGTGTGCTTTGGTACAATAAAACATGATCATGGGAGCATACACACTAATACATTATCAGACCTAACAACTTAACATCCTCTTATCCATGCCTCCTCTTTTCTACCTTGTCTTCCTCTTTACTACAATATAGCTTTGCCCCTTTTCCTGTTTTGTTTTGATGTATTTACTCTGCTCAAATACAGTTATATTGCTTTTTTTTAAAAAAAAAATATATATCAATTGTATAATGTTCAATATTTGTTGAATGTTGTACTTCCCCCCCCTCCCGATGTCCCCTTCTTTTTTCTGTTCCCTTCCTTTTCTCCTTATGTCATATAAAATTTCAATAAAATAATATTTAAAAAAAAAAAAAAGAATAAGCTGGTAGTGTAATTAGGAATACTTCTGTGCACTCTGAATCCTTTATTAAGGACAGGTCCCAATCTGATAATTGCAGCAACAGTTCTCGTGCAGTGTCTGGAGCCTTTTCCCAATCTGTCAAGGAAGAGACCCCCAGGGGAAAGATGATTGCGTAAGCAGGCTGGATCAACGGAATTTTCTTTTGTGAATAAAATAGCAGTTACTGACTATTGCTCAGTGTTTCTTGACACTCTGGTGCAGCAATATTCTATCATTGCTATTTTTATTATATAGTTGTTAATGTAATAGAATTTGGTTCCTTGTGGTATTCATACAGTCAACATCATTTTTCACCCAGCTCGGCAGCACTGTTAATATAGAGCTGTTCTTGGTCCAAAAAAAGGCTTTATTAAGCTAAATATATTCAACAAAGGCCTACTAAATTGGTACATATGTACCATATAGAGGATAGGAGGGGCAGAAGCTATATGATAAAAAAGAAAAATAACTTTTAGGAAGGGTATTAGAGTCCAGGGAAAAAACACATTTAACAATTATTTTTTTATTTTTTTTTAGGGAGATGATTAACAAAGAAAATATTCCATCTGGGTGTGGAAGCCTAGAAGATTGTGGTCTGATGCAAGAAGTGGAGAAGCTTCAGGAGAACTGTTCTGGATACATAGAGGAAAGGAGCAAACCAAAGAGACAGAAATCCAGCAGCAAGCTTTCTGAGCTCAATGACAATCAGGACAGCGCGTCGGTGAGTAAAATATTTGTCTCTGAATATTTAAAAGAGACCTGTTCTCTAGTCTGGTAATAGAACTAGTCCAATGGAATGAATACGTTTTAATAACAACTTTTTGCCTCCAGAAGGCCCCTGGCTTTGTCGGATTGGTGTTTGCATGTAGAACAGTATTCATACACATTTGAGAGATGCTTGTAATAGCAACTAGTGTATATGCATTGTATGGATTTGGTGATTGAATTTCCTTTAATGAACAGTATTTACTCATTCAGTGAAAAATAAAATTAGAGCAGTTTGTACTAAAGAGAACATTAAGATTGCTGTGACTTTTAGTATCTGGCAAGGACATTGCAGTCCTCCACTGATTGGAACCTGGAGAGTAGCACTGATCATAACTCTGTTTATTACATTACTTCCCCATTCATGGTGAACCCAGTGGCAGTACTTGCATCGAAGATATGTACATTACGTCAGTTGGTATGGAAATAAAGTGCGGCTGCGGGGAACTGATATGACCTTCTGAAGATTGGTTTTATGCACACTGATTTGGACAAACCATATGGAGCATTTGAAGTAGTGCTGACAGTTTATTTTGCTGTTATCTGCCTGTAGGTGTGATGGAGACATTGATTGTTTGCAGAGGCACACAGTACATGTTCTCTTAGCATTCTAGGTCAACAAGAAACTAATTAGACACTAACCTTTCCACAGTAATAGTGACAGAGATTTAAATAAAGTCATGGAGGGTTTACTATATTTAAGCCTTTTTCTAGTCACATGGTCCAGGGATTCATGGAAACAAATTTACTAGAGCACTACTTGGTGATATTGCTGTATTGTCTTGAATGCTTGTTCAATTACAGCAGATGATGCCAGCACAAATCACTCGCCATTGTATTGGATGAGTAAGCAACATATCACTTGTGTTTTTTGTTTGTTCAATGAGTTGCTGTGCCCAACCTCTGCTTACCATTATATTATTACAGGAAAATATTGCATGCAAAAAGTTGAAGCTTTTTAATACTGATGAGTTGATCGTTGTATTGTATTTGCTGGAATGGTTTTGCCACTTTCAACATTCATCTCACTGTGATTTTGCATGACATTACTCTCAATGAGATATGGTTTGGATTGTTGATAACTAGCTTTGTATCAGTGTGATTATTCCACTTTGGGTATATTGATCAGTTAGTCCATTGCCCCATTAGCTGTAAGTGGAAATAATTATCGAAGAGAAATGGAGAAAGGAGTAGTAGCCCTTCCTTATTACATTGTTTCTTACAAAATTGTAATTATGTAAGCATAACTAATGTGAAATATGACATGGATTTAATATGTGCAAAAGTATTTATCTTCTGGTTCCAGCAGAAATGCCTTGAAACAATAAGAAATGCATGATCTTTACAGTGTTCTTCCCAGAAAATTTTACCAGCCAGTTGGCATTAAGCAACAGCCAGGTGGGGGCAGTTGTAATACTTTGCAATAATAGGAAAAATGTTGGAGGTTATTGCCCACACCTACCAGGACTGGTGGTCAGTGGTCTCACACACTGCTGGCTGTAGTGCTCACATAGTGCCTGTTGTAATAGAATAAACCATTGTTTCTCCTATTATAACAAGACTCTGATGGGCTCCAAGAGCCAGGTGGCAAGTAGAACCAGCCAGGTGCAGCACCTGGGGAATAGGTGATTGGGAATACATTGCTTCATACAAAGACTACCTTAACTGCAGTACACATGCATTTCTCTTTATTACTGCATTTTCTGTTGCAGTGCACGGAAAACTTTGTTACTTCCAGAAGTGTAGACAGACAAGAGTTCAGCAACATGGAAGTATTGTCAGAAGCAAGGTAATTATCTATATTGAAACAGAATGTCTAGCCTATCCCCATCTCCCTTTACAGTTATTCCCCTCTGGGACAACCTCTCTCTTCCCCCCAGGCCTTTCATTACACCTGTCCCCAGTATGGTCTAAAGCCGGTTTCCCTAGGGCGAGTATATCCCCTCAATTCTCTGGTTTGGAAGATTTGCCATAATCTCAAAAGGACAGTTCCACCAGTATCTGCAAGTCAGACGTTTTCTTTACTCTATTAAATCCTGCTTTTTTGGTAGGCCCATTTCCTCGATAAGAACCTCTGCCTCTCCAACCACTCCTCCAAATTCTTTATCTCGATTACTGCTCCTTATCTCAAATGGCAAGAAAAACCTGCAACAAATTAAATAGGAAGTAGACCTCGACAAGCCTTTGTACACAAAGAAGTGGACTGATGTGTATTAGGAGGATGCAAAATCCTCTATTAATTATTGCATCCAGGAGAATGTCTACAGATTGACCTAACGTTGGTACTATGTTCCGATCAGGCTCTGCAGCATCTTTCCTGCATTTCTGTGCCAAACTTCAACCATTCTGGCAGGAAGTTATTTCCTTTGCCTGCAATGTTATTAACTGACTGCTCCCTTATGATTGTAAGCATATTTTGATTCCCCTACCCATCCCAGATTTCCCCAGACTGGCCACAAGTGAGGTGGCCATGCCTGGGGAAATGCTGTAACAGCACTAGTGATGTGCCACTGCTCAGGCACATCACATGTATAGTGTGTGTGTATGTTATGTATATGTACAAAACCAGTATCCCCAATACTATATTTATTTTTATATATTCTCTTTCAGGTGTATTTCTTTGTCATTGTGCAAAATATCATGTTACAATTGATTACTGCTTAAGTATAAACACTACAAAATTTTAGGGGGGTATTCAATTGTTAGCCAGAACCGCTAAAATCCCGTGCTCAAAAAATATTACCGTTAATACGGTAATATCTCGCTGGATTTCAGCTCGCAGCTCCCTGAGCTGAAATCCAGCGAGCAAATTACCGTATTAACGGTATTTACGCGCAATATTACCGTATTAACGGTAATATTTTTCGAGCGCGGGATTTTAGCGGTTCTCGCTAACAATTGAATAGTGTGGCAAATTACAATTCGGTTAGATTTACTATTTAGCTCTAATTGTGCATGCATCCTATCAGTCTATAGAATCTATGTCCTACAATTAACCTTATCTAGATCTACTTTGTTTTTAAAGCCTAACTTCACCTTTTAACAATTTTATTTCCGAAATGAATCCCCCTACACCCCTGTTCCTGCAGTATGCATTTTTGGAACCTTGGTTGAAATGCTTACCATGCATTTTGCATAGTAGACCACACCACCTGATTAGCCCTTAGGTGGCTTCAGACACCAATGTAATTATGTATCAAAATTCCCAGAGTGTCCAGTAAGGAGAGCTGGGGTTTCATTTTACAATATGTGTTTCTTTATTTAGCTTTTAAAATAAAATTCCTCACTATTTCTAATTGTATCCTATATGCAAAGCTTAGCATTAACCAGTTATCTGAGGAAACTTTTTTGAAATATTTGAAAGTAGAATTTATTGACCCAGCATTGGCAAATTCGAAAAAAAAAAAATCAAAATCAAGTTTTTAGTTCAGTATTGTCGTCTTGTCTTTCCATAGCAAAGAGAATGAACACGACAGAGAATGTTTGCGGTTACAGCCGGTAAGCCATATACTGTTTTGTTTTGTTTTTTTCCTTTTTATGGTTTAACGAAATCAAATGATATTTTGTTTGCCATGTCACAACCATATCTACAGACCTTTCTGAAATGCAATGCACCTTGCTTCAAATTGAGACAAAACCCATTATTCATTGTCAAGCAACTAGGGTAGATCATTTTTCAGCCCCAAAATCTGGAGAATTTGACAATCTTATGGAATCATTAAAGTGAACCTATTACATGTGGCGTTGGATGTAACTACTGCGCCCACCTCTGTTGATTTGTTCGCTATGACAGCTGTCCAATCAGTGCTCTTGACACATGAAATGTCATCTCAAGTTTAATCCAAAATTTTCCTGCCAGCCACAGCAGGGCTCTTGTTGCCCGAGACTGACTCTGTGTTGGGAATTAAACATAACATTTTTATTATGGCTTGTCTCCTTTAATGTGAACTTGTCACCACATTACAGGTTAACAATATACTGTAGAAAAAAACATCCCTCTCCCACCAAACCCCCCCACCCCCCGTCTCCCCTCCTCTGTGCTGGAACTCCTATTGCTTCTAGCTACACTGGAGAAAGAGTGCTATTTATTGTACTGGGCTTACTAAAATAAATAACTCACCCACAGCTCCTGTGCAACAGCTGCCACGGGCAGGAGATTTATGTATTCCATGTGAAACAAGTTTGAGTTTTGTGATGAGGTTGAAGGAAAAGTTTTCTACTGACAGTTCTTCCATTCAGATCATTTGTGTGTAAGCGACGATGACCTGTGGAGAACTACTCTGGTGTCAGATAGACCTCTCTGCTGGTTCACTCCTGTTAAATGTGAGTTGTGCTCTGCATATCTGATCAGTTTACACACCGTTCTATCAGATAAGTCAAGGGAATATCTAGAAGACCCAGAATTAACAGTTAACTTTTTAGCTGGAAACATTTCTATATTTTAGAACTTTCCTTGCTTCAGCGCAGTAAATTATCTTTATTTTCAAATCCTCAGTCAGCAGCTTAGAGGAGGCCATGGTTGTTGAAAGTAGGTACAGCATCCAGGAGTCTGAGTATTTATAACACTCTGATTGTCTTTATCTTGCTTAAATGTTACAAGTCAATCCGGTGTATTCATTATTTAATTTGAAGGGTGCCCAAACATTTGCCATCACCACTTTTACCCCACTATTTTTTATATTATTACAAATAAATTAATTGTACTTTAAATGTGCAAACATTTAATGTTTAATTTACCCTGCAGAGGTTGAGTTGATTTCTTTTTACTAATGCCCCATTCTCACTGCCTAAAAAACCTGAGTCTTTGCCAGGGCGTGCTCCGACGATGCGGGTCGAGGCTCTATGTGAAAGGGGGTCAATTGCAAAATCCCGGGTCATCAGACCCGAGACTTTTGCAAGGTTATTCTCGTATCAGTCCCGGGTCGTCTGCAGTGTGAACGGTGCGACCCAGGTTTTTCAACCCCGGTCTCACAAAAAGAAGCTGATTGGGGGATTAGGAATGCAGGATGGTGAAGTAATGTCAATGCTGCAGAGAAGATAGATAGGAGAAAGCATGGCACACTGGCTAGAGGAAGAAGTGCGTGAGCTGTTGGCCATTAGAGGAGATGAGGAAATCAAAAAACAGATCACAGGCACTGTAAAGGATGTAACAGTGTACTATAACAGCAAAAATACTAACAGATAAAATAATAATAAAATACTAACAGATCTGGCCATGATTAAAGCAATGCTGTTAACAGTCACCACCCACTTTGGCCTCATCTTTGTGTGCAAAAAAACAAGTCCCCTTTAAATGACCTCACCATTTTTCAGCCAATCAAAGATCCTCTTGTGATGACTGACACTTATTGCCAGGGCAGACCCGGGTTCAGTATGAACGGACTCGACCCAGGAAATTCCCAGGTCCAAGGTGCAGTGTGAACGAGGTATCTGAGCTGGGAAGCTCTGTGACACAGCAAAAATCTAACTTGAAAAACCCGGGATATTGCAAGGACAGCTATGTTGGGTAGAGTCATTGAAACATGTAGTTTGACCAGAGATGCCAAATGTTTCCATTAAACTGCAGTTGCCTGTCATGACACAGATATGTTGGGGTTACTATGCATAATCACCTGAGGGATGTTATGGTGTTCAAATCACCGCAGTAGCACAGTCAGTCTGAGGAAACGGTGAACAGGATTCTGGGATATCCCAAAGGTGATTGGTGCTTCTTGCTGCTATACTAAGCAGGTGCTCCTCCATAGTAACCCTTATGTGTTTTTGGCCTGACAGACAGACGGCAGAGGAAAATAGAAATAAAGTATTGGGGGTTTTTTTTTGTTTTTTTTTTAAACAATGTAGAACCCAAGGCAGGGTTTCATAGTACTCATGTACATGTTTTTTTTCTACTTTGCTTTGAAAGTATAAGAAGAGATTATCTTTTTGTTCCGCAATTACAATCTGCAAAGTAGATTGTGCGTGGTTTTTCCTTCAATTCTTCTGAATCTGACAGGAATGCACAGTATTGTGAGTGAAAAAGGAGTTTTTACTGAACATGCAGACAAAAGACTTCCACAATGGCACCAAAATCGTATTATGTGGTTTTAAGAGGTCATGCAAATGTGAAATTCCTATTAATTCCTTCGGTCTTTTAAGCTTGTTGCTGGGAGAGCTTGTAAACATAACTCTACCAACAAGTATGTCATTGACATCGGTGATGGGCCCATTGCATAAGCTTAGAAGGAGCATGTTAGAATATACCCACTTTCTGTTCTCCTTTACAGCATGCCAAGCTAGTGTTTGCAAAGGTTCTAAATTCCTGTTTTAGTTGCAGATTATTATGGTTAGCATGGACCTGTATTATTTCTTTAGCTCCTAACTACAACTATTGTGCCTATGCTTGACTTTCTACTGAGATGGAAAGAGCTTTTTTTCCCCAAGATACTTCTTATAGATTAGCTTGAATGATTATTTAGAATTAATAGGAGTCATGAATCGGTTTAAAATTTTGCTAACTGAAATCCAAACATATTTTTCATTTACTGATAACTGAATTGATATGATCAGGCTTGTCAACAGTAATAAGCCGAACTTCAGCCTTATGGGATTCCAGTCCTACCCAAACAACATGGCAGAATAATTTGAATGTAGTTGTTCGAGCTTCATTAATAGACTATAAATTCTGTGAAATGTCAGTTGTCAGTCATGTCAGTCATCTTAATTTGTCAACCATTGAAAGATACGGGGGATGGGGGGGTTCCAAAAATTTCAGGAAAATTTACATATTGGGGCAGATTCAATTAACAAAGCGGGGCGCGCATCATTTCCATTGCTATGGTAATATATGCGCAATATTACCGTTAGTATGGAAATAGATGCGCAATATTACCGTTAGTACGGTAATTCCAACACTGATTTTTGCTTTCAGCTCTGTGAGCCGCGAACAAAAATCTGCGTTAAAAATGAACGTGCTACAACGCAGGGAATTGAATCTTCCCCATAAGCAATGGTGTTTATCAACATATTACTTTATGTTAAATGAAAATCATTTCAAAGTTTAACTTTCATCAATTTAGAGGGCAAAAGGTCTTGGAAAGTTACTCTAGTTAAAACCATCGGTGTAATGTACCATCACTGAAATGTTGTTTTTGCTGCTCATGTTTTTGTTTTTTGTTTTATCACCAATGGAGAAAATGTTTACTTTTGCTATTAGTAAATGTACTGATGATTGGCAGCCATGGATCTGGTTCAGAAATATGCCTGGGCAGTTGTTGTGTTTGCACTTTCAGATAAACCATGCTGTGTGCCACATTCATAACTGGAAACTTACTAGACAAGCTAACCCTGACAATTTGTTTCAATCACCATATCATGTCTATCTTGCAAAAGGGAATATTTTCTTGACCCTAATATGCTTAAATTAAAGATTTATAAATGACAACCCCACTGACATGGAACAAGGGAGTGTATAAGTATATACCTTGAGACTCTGACATATATCTAAACTCTGAGGGCACTGCCCATATTTATAGTTTTGATCTCACTTAGGAGCATATTGTGGCACTGTAAATGCAAGTCTGTCAGTTACTTGGTATGTATGTACTGGAAATTTAGAGGTGGCATTATGGAAAATGTCCTGGGAATATAAGTGAATGGAATGTGATAGTTTTATAATGAAGGCAGTAGGAGAAGTGGTGGTATGACATACCACCTCCACATCCACCACTGGATATATGTATATTTAGATTTTGTTTTTTGCTGAAAACTGAAAGTAGAAAATGTTAAATATTTTTATTTGCTCTGAGAGGGTTAATGTAAGACACGCTGTATCCTTGAGAAGAATTGAAGTTTTCCAAGTGATCTGACACCCCTCTCTCTCTCTCTCTCTCTCATGCTATCCAGTGTACTATCTTTGTGTGATTTTGGCTCTTGCCCAACACTTAGTATTGTTTCCAGCTGAGTTGCCAAACTCCACTGCTGGCTGAATAAGCTCAGTGCCTCAATATCCAAAGCTCCCTATAAATAGCATTAAGAGTGCGCCCTCCTCCTCACACAACCCTGCTAGGAGATATCCACAGGACAAGGGAAGTCGTTGCAACCAACAGATGATTTAGTTGGCAGAAACTGATCAGCAGTGCCTGCAGAAGGGATTCATATGCATGTTTTTCTTTGCACTATCGTCTGCTCAGCCTGCTTGCCTGAGGGAGTTCATGGAAGAGTGTGGTTGCTGCATCAGCCCTAGCAACAGCAATAACATTATTCTTCATGTTGAATTTTTTTTTTTTTTTTGCCTCGTCATTGCTGCTGTCAACAAAAGGGAGTGGCAATTCCTCAAAGACCAATCTGAGAAATCATGCAAATAAATCTGATGTAGCGGAATAGGCAATTGATTTAAGGAATGAGGCTGCTATTTTCTTTAGGAGCGAGGGAAAGTTCAGGGCACACAGAGGGGCGTTGTGTTCTTCAGACGGATCATTTGACCAATTAGCATGCAAGGGTCACAGAGCATGGAACCACTGGGGTGCAGGCAAATAGCTTGAGCTGCCGATTTTGTCCAGCCCTCCTGTGCATTGTGAGGAATTTGCCACTGTGCATTAACCACTGTTACTTATCCTTTTTTAAAGAAACTATTTTCTGAAGGGTTTTTTTTTGTTTTTTTTCAGACTGTAAAAATGAAGATTCAGGAGCAACAGAATAATTCTGAAATAAGACCACAGAGAAGCCTTGAGGTTGACGTTGGTCAGGAGGGCTTTGTCCCAGAGGTACCTCGTCTGGACCTCACCTCTCTTTGTGATGACAGCAGCTGGGAAGGTAAGAAACATTTCCATGATGTCTCTTGATTTTCTTTTTTGTTATTTATATAGGTTTTGTAGAGATGATGTATACACGAATGGCATTTTGTTTGGCATTTCAAAGAGTGTTCTTCTCAAATATGTCCCCCCTACCCACCACTCGCTGGAGTATCTAATAATGCTCGTAAAATGTGCTCTACAACTAATGGCTACATGTTTCCCAATTTAAAGTTGTTGGTTTATCTTTAAGATTATTATCAAATTTGCATATGCATTTAATAAAATCACATTTTGGGGGATTAAGGTGACGAGGTTACAGTGCATTTGCAGAGAAAAACAGCAGTTCAGGTTTATAGTTCTCCTTTGTTTCCTTATTTATAAGAGTATATGGTTTGAAATGGAATTTGAAATTCTACCTGTTTGTAGCACATACCTTTTTTATTTTGAATTTTTTTATATTGATGAATGTAATATTTTAACAGTACTGTATGTTTGTGCTGACATTTTTAAGAAACTCAATAGTTGTGTCCTGTATAATCTAAAAATGTTTTAATATTAACGCTATGGGGCATATTCAATTAGCTTTCGGATTCGCGGTAACGCGGTGCGCGTTCTTGCGGGTATTACGGTACCGCATTAACGCGGATTTTCGTTCGCAACCCTATGGGCTGCGAACGAAAATCCACGTTATTGCGGTACCGTGTATTACGTTTCGCGGCTGTTCCGGCGCGTTACCGCGAATCCAAAAGCTAATTGAATATGCCCCTATATGTTTACAAACTGACAAATTAAAACAAACTAAAATCTGAAATTGCAGATTAATTTTTTTACATTTGTTTCATATTATATAACATAAATATTTGTTAAGGTTTCATACTGGAGTAGCATCTATTTTAAATGGCAAACCGAACAGTGATGAGATTTGATTCAAATGATGAAATGACTGTGTAACTTGGCTTGTAATTTTAGTGTGCGCATGAGGATTCCTAATACTACCCTTAGGCTACATACACATTGGCCTTTGCAATGCGTTTTTTTTAACCTCTGTTAAACCACAAGTAAAACACGTGTTAACTGCATTGCATTTGTGTGCGTTTGATTTGTGTTTAGGTGCGTTTGCAAGTGCATGCAGTTTGTATTTTTTTAAACATGCATCTCTTTCAAAACAAAAAGTTATCTGTTCCAGCCAAATGCAGGTAGTGATGCATATATAAACATTTCTCAGCCACATCTCATTGTGTTTACAATTTACTGCCATTAAGATTTTTTTTTTTTTAACTATGTTGGTGCACGTCAGACATATTTAAATGGAACAAGATGGGTTCAATAAAAGCACTGCTGCTCAACACTCAAGTTAAACACACGTAAAAACACATATATAGTCTCAATTGGTATAATTTCTAATCAAAGTTTGTATGTAGCCGTAGACAGATTGAAAGTTAAGAATGTGAAGTGGAGTCATCTAGCTTTGGGAAACTTGTTCCTTGCCGGTTCATCGATAGCAAATTGTGACCAGACTCCTCCCACACACAGTATGGCCCTGCAATCTGCATCACCATGACTTAGCAGTTCATTGCCCAAAAAAAAAAATCCCCAGCCTAAATGTTAGGTTTCACAGTCACATGCCTCTTACGTTCATTCTGAAACTATTTGGTATTTCCGTGGCCAGAAATTACTGGTGCAGCTCCTATATTATTGTCCCCCATGTTCTTATCTAGTGAAAGAAAGTAATATGCTCTTATTTGCACATTTTAATGTGTTGCTACAAATACAAAATTTCATATTTGCCAAATTTTTATAGAACTGTTATGTCTTAAGGTTTTGTTTTATTTTACAATACAGTGCATCCAGAAAGTATTCACAGCCCTTCACTTTTTCTATTTTTTGTTATGTTACAGCCTTATTCCCAAATGGAATAAATTCCTTTTTTCCCTCAAAATTCTACCCACATACCCCATAATGACAACGTGAAAAAAGTTGTTTTGAGATTTTTGCAAATTTATTAAAAATAAAAAAACTAAGAAATCACATGTACATAAGTATCCACAGCCCTCACCATGATGCTCAAAATTGAGCTCAGGTGCATCCTGTTTCCATTGATCATCCTTGAGATGTTCCTACAGCTTAATTGTAGTCCACCTGTGGTAAATTCAGTTGATTGTACATGATTTGCAAAGGCACATACCCGTCTATATAAGATCCCACACTTGACAGTGCATGTCAGAGCGCAAACCAAGTCAACGGAATTGTCTGTAGACCTCCGAGACAGGATTGTCTCGAGGCACAAATCTGGGAAAGGGTACAGAAAAATATCTGCTTCTTTGAAGTCCCAATGAGCACAATGGCCTCCATCATCCGTAAATGGAACTCTACCTAGAGCTGGATGTCTGTCTAAACTGAGCCATCGGGGGAGAACGGCCCTAGTCAGTGAGGTGGCCAAGAACCCGATGGTCACTCTGTCAGAGCTTACTGCATTCCTCTGTGAAGAGAAGAGAGGAGCAGCCATCTCTGCTGCAATCCACCAATCAGGCCTGTATGGTAGAGTGGCCAGACGGAAGCCACTCCTTAGTAAAAAGCAGGCCACCTGAAGTTTGCCTCATCAGACCAGAGAATTTTGTTTCTCATGGTCTGAGAGTCCTTCAGGTGCATTTTGGCAAAGATTGAACTCTTTGGCGTGAATGCCAGGCGTCATGTTTGGAGAAAACCAGGCACCGCTCATCACCAGGCCAATACCATCCCTACAGTGAAGGTTGGTGGTGGCAGCATCATGCTGTGGGGATGTTTTTCAGTGGCAGGAACTGAGAGACTAGTCAGGCTAGAGAGAAATATGAATGCAGCAATGTACAGTGACATCCTAGATGAAAACCTGCTCCAGAATGCTCTTGACCTCAGACTGGGGCGACGGTTCATTTTTCAGCAGGACAACGACCCTAAGCACACAGCCAAGATATCAAAGGAGTGACTTCAGGACAACTCTGTGAATGTCCTTGAGTGGCCCAGCCAGAGCCAAGACTTGAATCCGATTGAACATCTCTGGAGAGATCTGAAAATGGTTGTTCACCGACACTTCCCATCCAACCTGATGGAGCTTGAGAGGTGCTGCAAAGGGGAATGTGCCAAGCTTGTGGCATCCTATTCAAAAAGACTTGAGGCTGTAATTGCTGCCAAAGGTGCATCAACAAAGTATTGAGCAAAGGCCGTGAATACTTATGTACATGTGATTTCTTAGTTTTTTTTTATTTTTAATACATTTTCAAAAATCGCAAAAAAAACTTTTTCACGTTGTCATTATAGGGTATTGTGGGTAGAATTTTGATGGGGAAAAAACGAATATATTTCATTTTGGAATAAGGCTGTAACATAACTAAAGTGAATCGCTGTGAATACTTTACGGATGCACTGTATATTTATAGTATTCATGGCATGGATGGTTTTGTCAGAGGAGTTGCAGCTGTTCATGTAAACACTTTGGTGGGTGCAATAGGCCGAATAACAAACCAAACTATTCTTTACAACCTGTTAATGATTCCCAAGGGCAGATCTGAAAATGTTGTAATTTGTCCCTTCAACTTATTTATTCCACTGCACCTTCAGGCAAAGTTATAACGAAGTACAGTTTTTTGCACCCATGAATTGACCTTTCCATTATTGCTCTTTTGTATTTTGTTTTTGAACAGTTATTATTAGCTCCTGTATGTCCACACCATTTTATCAGGCATTAGTGTAGTTCAACAAATAAAGACTGTCAGAAAATTAGAGCTTTACTCATGCTAACATTCTACAAGCCTATAACCAAACCCAAGTGTACACAATGATTTTTCTGTTTACAATTATGGCACATGCACCAATTTGATTGCATCAAGATAAAACATTTCTGACAACCTGATTGTATACTTTTAATTGAAGCTGATTGCATAACTCCTAAGCACTGTATGATTTTTGTACTATTCCATCACAATCATATTGTATGACTATATAGTTTATAGTTTTTCCTCTGCGTATTCTATGATTGTATATTCTTATGTTTGTTCACTTGGACCATGTCTTCACAGAATAGTATGTTGCTCAAAGTAGGAATTTCCATCCAATTTGTTGTACACTTAGATCTCTATTGTATGTCTTTTGTTACTGCAGTAAAATCTTTTCTCAGAAATAGCATGAAATGCTGCTAAATTAGAGAAGCATGATGTGACTGCTTTGTTGTGACAAGTATGAAACATTGCCACATGCTCACAGTTTATGATGGGTTTAATCGGATGTTTGCCTGTGTTTTTTACGGGTAAATGCACTTTGTGCTAAATTCCAGGCACACTCCAATGCATGGTGTCACTTCAGTGCCAGAACTTTGCTGAAGGAATTTCGGTTTTCTCTTCTTGACCACTGCTTTACTTCTGATTTTCTGATAAACTGATTTCATCAGCAAGGGCTATATTTAAATAGAAATATAATAACGTGTAAATTTAATGCAAAAGAGGAACAGATGGTTGTTAGACATCTGCTGTTCTGCGCTTAATGTTTTTCTAAATGAGCATCTGATATCCTCCCTTATCACAAGATGGAGAGCATTACAGACAGAAAGAAAGGCATTTTTCTATATCCCAGGCCACTTTGGTCCCTGGAGTCCATGTCTGTATTCTGTTTTGAAGCACAATGTATTTTTACCATTAACATTGCGTGCTGTCGTGTCATTAGTTTACTATCTGGTGACAATCCTTGCACGCACCCCTATCCACACAGTCCAGTAGAAGTGTTAGTCCTGTAATGCTTATCCTATTATGCTTGGAAGATTTCCGCTTTATTTCCAATTGTTTTCTTAGTCACCAGTGCTCACGGTTACCATGGGAAATAAATACTCTGGGGCAACAGAAGAACATTTAAGGTGGAAAACAAAAAACATTGGTTCTGGGGTCTTTGAATTTATTATTGGTGAAATATTATTAGGCTCTTTGTAAACATGCTTAACATTTGCAGATGTCTTTTTTCATAGCCATAGTCATATAGTGATGACCTTTATTTTGTAAAATCTTTTTAATACTTCCTCCTTTTAAAAGAATGGCCTTTCCTTTGTCAGATATATTTGAAGGCATTTATAATAAAGGATGTAAAGAAAAACTGTGAAACATAGTGTAGCTGCAAATTAGTTGGCAAAAGCCTCCTGCACTTATAAAGACTACACTGACAGTTTTTATAAACATCTCTCAAATAGCACTTTGGCTTCTCCTACCCCAGGTCTAACCTACGGTGTATAACAAGCACCATTGATTTATTTTTTTAGTTTGTTACATAACCATTTATAAATGTCACACTACAGGTCCTTCCAATTCCTACAAAGTCTCACTCTTTTTTGCGATGACCTGTAGGGGTCGCAGACCATTTTTTCTCTGTATCCCGCATTATAAGTATGGTGTTCTGAGAAAATAATTTTGCAGACTCTCTTTATAAATGTACCTTATTATTATTTAGGACAGGGCTGTGTACCTGGTGTCCCTCCAATGTTTTTTACTTATTTATTTTATGCTCGTCAGTTTCAGTAAAAGCTGCAAAGATTCTGTTGGATTATGAATAATAATTGTCCTACAGACGCTTAGTTATAATAGAAATGCGTCCCTCTTTATGGAAATACTTGGACTGGAAAGTGGGACTGGATTTTTTTTTACTAATAGGCATATGATCTTGCATAGGGACATCATTTATCTTGGGTACCTGGTATCCCAAACTACTGCAAAAATGTAAACAAATGTGGATCACATTTTCTTGGGTCGTCGCACTGCTCAGGCTGCCACTCTACCATGTTTCACTCTTTCTGCTTTACAGCGTAAGTAAAGTAAAGATGGATAAATACACAATATGCAGACTGGTGAATGTGCCTTTCATTCACTTGGCTAGTGTGATAAAATCAGATTGGTTTCTTTAGTGAAGACCTAGTATATGATTAAAGTTTGTGTGTCCATTGTCCTGCTCCTGAGCACTGCGTAAGAGGTCTCCTTCACAAACATTGGTTATATAATGGGAAGTATGCATTTGTGTAGGCAAGAGCGAAACTTACCACTTCAGTGTTGTGACTTGCTGTGTTGAATGCTAGCGGAAATGCTCAGTACACTTCCCATCCATGTTCCATTAGGAAACATTGCTTCAGCTTTTGACTTATTTTAACAATTTTCTATCTACTCTACTGTGTCACTATAATTTAATTAAAACATGTATTAAAATATGCTGTTTCTGTTATATAGGGTAAAGTGTTTATAGCATACATACCAACCTTCCACTTTCCAAACTTCTCAACCGGGAAATCCCAGGGGAGAAGTAACGCGACATCGTGACAGTAGGAGGGGGCGTGGTGACATTGTTGCGTCACCATGGCCCAGCCCCACTATATAATGCCGAAATTCACGGCATTTAATATCGGAGGCGGGGCTTATTGGCGCAATTAAGCCCCGCCATTCAATGCCGTGAATTTCAGCAAATTCGGGAGGTTTGCCTAATCTTCCCGGGAGTCTGGAGCCTCCACCAGGGAATTTTGAGCGAGTAGGCAAGTATGGTTTATAGTGATCTAGTGATAGGTGAAGAGCCAAGAGGCAACCAAGTGCCTCTGAAAATATTTGGTGTTGCCTTTGATGCAACCACTGATGGGGAAGCTGAAGAATGCATATTTGTAGTGCCAAATAAAGAATCAAGGAAGAACTCATAAATTTGGAATAACTTAAACATGCAGACACAGTTTTATGTTTTTTTCTTGTGTGTTTGCAATGTACTACTGATCTAGACCAATATCATCATCCATCTAGCATGTACAGTATACCAATACATTCACAGTGCTGGTAGGTGATGCATTCATAGGGCTCTATAATCTAAAGAGAGAACAGTGGCAGACAAAAAAAAAATCCTATATGTACATTTCAAGGTGATCTTATAGCACATTTTCTTGTCCTGGTTTGGGTTAGGACTGGCTGAATATTAGGGGTAATAGTCTGTCTCTCCACCACAAGTGTCTGGTATCACACACTACCCTCTAATATGAAAGGAGGTGTGTTCCTTCTTCAAGAGCGAAACCAGACACACAATGCACAGATTGAGATCTCATAAATGATTCATTTCCCTTTTGACATGTGGTACAATTTGACAAGGCACTGGTATGTGTTTTCAGCATCCTTTTTTGGGGATAGGGAATAGATAATGGTGAAACATGCCTTGCTGTTATGATCAACCAATCAACCTTACATTTAAAACTGGTTTTGTATTTAATTCATTACAGTATGAAAGCTCTCTGATTTTGCCATTATAAAATGTTGTAGTATTTTATGTGAGTGTTTTTATATTTCTATTTTCTATTAATTTATTTTAAAGTATCAGTATTGTGTTGAAGTTTTTCCTTTGCTTGAAATCGTTCCATGCTTCATCCTGAAATAAATCGCAGTCCATAAATATGTCTAGTATATAGATGTGTGTCCAAACACACACCCACACCAGTAGCTTAGTGACTGATTAGTAGCAAGGGATCTTGTTATTTGTATGTGTGTGCTTTACACCCTGGCAAACAATAAATCCCAATATCACTGGGAAATGTTAATATTAGTAAAAAATAGTTATTAGTTTCCATAAAATAAAGAAAACATTGTTTCTTCTTTTGGTGCTGCCAGTTTGATAGAGCATACATGATGAAAGCACCGGTTTAATCTTACCATACTAAGCAGGAGCACGCAAATCAGATTAGTCAAGGTGGAAACTTCACATGCATCTGGGTCAAGTAGTTCCAAGGATAGGAAAGTTGTGTATCTTGATGTACGGAAGCAAGGTGCCTTTCTAAGCACTGCTTCACTGTACAAAGTTTCTGTATACCACAAAAATCAGCCATTTTGGCTTTCACTGTGTACTGCACCTACAAATTAAATTTGCATTGTGAAGGTTTTGTTTTTCCCACAGATGTACAGTATGTTTGCAAATTGAATATTCCATTCTCTGGTTCAGCAAAAACTGCTCCAGCATAACGCAGTCATAACTGTAACCTGACTGCAAAACAAGACGGACCATTGGTGCCTATTAATTTTCTTTTTAATTATTTTGTAGTAATTAATATTTTTATATATTTTATTTTTTATTTTTAAATGTTAATGAATGATATGTGTTTTGGTCTTCACAGAACCAGCACCAGTCCTGGCCTCATGGGACCGTGATGACGCAGACTCTGATGAAGCACGTCTGTCTCCTCAGGCAGGCCGTCTTATTCGTCATCTCCTTGAAGCAGACAGTGATCCTATGCTATCTCCTCGATTTTATGCATATGGGCATAGTCAGCAATATCTGGATGATACAGAAGTGCCCCCATCTCCTCCTAATTCACATTCGTTCATGAGGTATTATTATTATTATTATTATTTTTTCTGCACCTCTTTACCCCTCTCTTCCTTCTCAACCCTCATTTAGAATAAAAGAAGCAGCTTTAATTATATTGTTCAACTAAAACTATAATTTTTTGTAGTTTTTTATCTTAACCAACTGTGATATATCTATTTTCTTTCTTTTTTTGTTGTGAGAACATGTGTCTATTGTACAAAATCATTGCATTACATAGTATTAGCAATTTTGAGATGGGAGTCTAACTACATAACATACATTTGTATCTGACCTGTGGGCTTTATGTACTAGCATAGTTCATCTGCTTAACCGCTGTACATAAACACTGAAATATTTGTAAAATATAGTATAATCTCAGATTTTTGCTTTCATAACACTCTTGTACTGGATCAGTTTAGGTATAATTTGGTTAAATAACAATCCAAATTATCCTTAATTGTTATTATAATTTTGCTTGTCAAAATGATGCCTTATCCCGTCATAACCCAACTTTAACCGTGCAAAGTAATAATTAGTAATGTTTCCCAGGTAATGTCAGGCTCCTAAGGCCACAGTGTATAAGCCTCTGCTAACTCTTTGTTATTCTTTCAGCAGGAGACGCAGCTCTTCATTGGGGTCTCATGAGGAGGATAGAGATGAGGACCTGACTCCTGCCCAGATCACACGAAAAATACAGAGCCTCAAGAAAAAGATACGCAAGTTTGAGGAGAAATTTGAGCACGACCGTAAATACAGAGTAAGGGCTTTTCCATTCAGGACTGATGTGAATGAGTTCTCTGTACAGCGCTGCGGAATCAGTGGCGCTATATAAATAAATGGTGATGATGATAAATGGTGATGATGATTCATCAGCGTAGGTCCCGTCAACCATTCTTCCAAAACATACTGGCTTATTAGCCTCTAGCAAAAATGGGCCTGTGTGCCTGGTAGAAAATTTGAAGTAAGCAGGTAAAGTTCTGCATAATATGGTGGGGCCATACAAATAAACGATTATATATCTAAGATTTCTTAATTGAAGTTGTTACTAAAATGACAAATTTACAAGCCACTAGGCTGAAGTCATACATTGTGTTTCTTTGCTGAAATAATTATATCTGCGATAACTACCTCTTCCACCTAAAAAAAAAATAACATATGTACACTTATAAATATCATGAGCTCTTAATGTTACATTCTAGAAGCAAATAGCTTAATTTCCTAATAAAGTTTAAGGTTTGTCCTTTCTGAGGTTGTTTCTGTCTCTCTGACCAGCCTTCCCATCGTGACAAGGCTACAAATCCTGAGGTTCTGAAATGGATGAATGAGCTGACCAAGTTCCGGAAGCAGCTTAAAGGTAAATAGAAAATGCAACTTCTATTGAGCTATTGCCAATGCTTGCGTCTAGGCTACAAATGTTTTTGAGGTGTGTAGATGCTGAGTATCTATGTGAAGGATATGTTACATACCTCAATTTGCATGTTGCACAATATTAATTTGCTGTCAAAAGTGAACTGTTTGATGTCATCAAATCTAAATAATGTTTTGTTACTCAGAGTCAAAAATCAAGATCTCTGAAGACCTGGTTCCTCAGATGAGACAGAGGAGTAATACACTGCCGAAAAGTTTTGGTTCCCAGCTAGAGAGGGAGGAAGACAAAAAGCAGGAAGCGGAGAAAGTGGCCAAGCCCTCTAT
Organism: Mixophyes fleayi; assembly: GCF_038048845.1. Taxonomy (NCBI): domain Eukaryota; kingdom Metazoa; phylum Chordata; class Amphibia; order Anura; family Limnodynastidae; genus Mixophyes; species Mixophyes fleayi. The sequence goes on from NC_134402.1 coordinate 153,951,264, forward strand.
AGAACTCACAATGGAAACTATCCAAAAGAAACTAGAGGACAAGAGAGCAGAGGTCAACCGCCCAGAGGATATTAAGGTATAAACATGGGTATTAATAGATTGAATGTCTTCACATTCTGTTAATTGTTATTTGGCACAAATATATGGATAAATATGTGATGTTGTAAAATTGTGATCTCTGCTACAATCTTCTCGACTAAGGAGAGTCTGGTTAGTGTGTAGGTCTGTATACTGCATGAAACAACAACAATCTGTATCTATGTTTGCAGGATATGACCAGAGATCAGATTGCAGCAGAGAAAGTATCGCTTCAAAAAGCTTTGCTGTACTATGAAAGTATTCATGGCAGACCGGTATGTATTCATTATGTTTTTTATTTCCTGTACACAGGGTTCTTCTTGTTCTGTATAAATACACGCTTCATCTCTCATGCTGATCATTTTCACATGAAAAACAGTGACCATTACAGGGATAGTGAGCAGAATCACCTTTTTGCTTTATTCTGTTCACATAAACTTCTTCAAGTGAATAGAAAATAAATATTTACTAATACAAAGCTGCGTCAAACCAGATCCATGTCCCTATAGATTCTAAGCTTTCAAGAGTTAGGACCTATCTACCTTTTGTGTATTGTGCATTGTTTACTTCCTAGTAACTGATGCAATAGGGCTAGTTTATTTGTAACCGTTTGTAACTAAAAAGGGAAGAAACTTAACAGTGTAGAAGAGCATACAGCAGGCAATGAAACCAAACACTATTACAATGCAAGTACATAATTACATTCTAGAAACAATTATAGCAAATGTCTCTGACAAAGCATTGCATTATACCATGTGATGCACATCATAATGATAATGTAACTCAACAATAAACAAACTAACCGTGTCTATGGTCACATTGTCTGTTTAGCTGAGTATATTTTAGATCAATGCAATATTGTAATTGTGTAATTAGCAAATGAGGCCAAAAATTTGAAGTTCAAAGGTAAGCAACAACTGTCCCCAAATTACCTTATTCAGTAGTAGTTTATTGCTGTGCAACAGTCCATGGATCAAGGGGCGGTGCATCTGGAATCATCTAATGCTATGTAATTGTTTTACATGGCAGAGGAATGAACTTTCTAATATCAGTTCTTATTTACTATATTAGAATCATCTAATCGGCCTAGATTTTTGGATCAAGTCTCACTTTAAACTTAAATATCTTGTTTATAATCTGCAACTTGGGGCAACACCATATAAGTTGAATAAAGTCCTCTAAGTGACATTTCATACCTTCTGGTGTGTCTCTAAAGACTTCCATTAGAGAGGCACTGGGATGTAATATATTCTGTGTATGTATGCAGTCCATTTTTTAGTGGTTCTTTTTACATACAATAAATTTTCTTATAAACATTGGATAGTATTTGGTGTGTATCTTACAACTGATTATATAAATCCTTGTTAATTCTACATTAAGCTATAACCAGTGGTGAAAGTGGAGATGTATACGGTGGTACGCCATGCCGCCACTTCTCTTGCTGCCTTCATGTAAAACTATCACATTCCATTCATTGACATTCCCAGTACATTTTTATATCGCCACTTCTAAATTTCTAGTTCAAACACTGGCTATAACTAAAAACTATTAAGCCCCATATTTACATCATACTTACATTTTGAGGAGTCCCCTGTTGTTCCACAAAATTTGTATTTCTTTATTGCATTCTCTGTAACTGTAAATCCAATTATTCCCTGAATGTCACTCTGGGGACTCTTGCAGACATCTCTTTTCTTCTGGCCCTGTAGCAGTCAATGTATTTAAAAAAAATATAAATATATATATATAATATACTCCATAGTTGTTCAACAAACCGATCAGAAACATACAACATTTTATAGAAAAAAATAGAAAGATAAATCACAATAGTATTCCTCATTAAGACTCATTTTCATGTGTTTGTGTCCCTTTAAGCATTTTGCTAAAGGAATGTTACTTCATTGAGAGTCAATTTGCATTAATGTTTTTTACTAAAACTTTAATTAAATCAGCTTTGTTCTTTGCCCTGCCTTGGCACTCATGCAATGTGGAAAAGTACTGACTTGCTTTAGAGCAATTTATTAAATGCGGCGGAGCCAAAAACCAGGAGGTCAAAGAGTATAAAGTATTATAAGCCTATTACTTTGGAACCCATTATGTATCAAAGCTTTTGGAGAATTAAAAGAAGCTGTACATATTGGGTTACATAGAGTGATTTAATGTCTGCAGTGGCTTGGGTCTCTTTTAGCAGCATTTTTGAGGGCTGTTGACTAGTCATCTAGATATGTTTACATATTTTGTTGTCTTTCTGTGTTAAGGATAACACATTCTGGACTCCCATTAAATTTAAATTAACTGCATTGGATTTAATATATTTTATAAATTTTGACTCCCAAGAATATAAAACAATGTGTATTGTGGAAAATTTGGTCAGTGCTGCTCAAAAGCACACTTCACTTGTGACCGAATAATGCACTGCTCAATTTACAACCAAAAACTGTATGAAATCACCTGTCTTAATTTAGGGGGTCTAATTGGGTTACATTTAGAAAAGTGTCCTCTGTTTGTTATGTTTGTTTGGTTTTTTTTTATGGTTTTTTTTAGGTGGGAGGTTAGGGGAGAGTGGTTGTGGCCTTATGTCGTGCCCATTTTTATATTTGCGGATTTAGGATTTTTCTGTGCACCACAATCAAATCTTGTGAAGTTGTAGTTTCAGTTCTACAAGTTTGTATTTTGTTTGTGTTATATTTTTAGAAATGTGAACACAGAGCAGATTTATTTAAAACAAAACAAATAAAAACAGTGACTACCATCTGCAAAGACTTGGTGCATAAGAAGTGTAATTACATATTGCCTGTATTCTTGTTCAAATGTTTCTGTCCAGCATTTATTTTTAGAAAGTGTCCTGTAGGTAGGCCTGGCATGCTGGGCAAATTGATATCACAACAACTGGAAAGTAACATCTAATTTGGAGGGTGTTTTGAAATCCTGTCTCTTATTCTATTTTTCTATTTTGTTTATTTGTCAATATTAATACATTTATTTGATTAGTTTTTTTGCCCTGACAGTAAGCTCTATATAGGGAACTAAATGAGTCTCTGCATTTATCATGTACATTCTATGGGGGGAATTCAATCGGTCATGTTACTCTCGAAAGTAATGATGCAATCCTTAACTTCTGCTTCTATATTCATAATTTAAAAACAGGCCGTGTTTGTGAATAATGTAATGCATAATATAATTTGGTGGCAAAATAACAAGGTCAATTAAAAATATATGCAACCATTATTCAAAGCAGTAACATTCAGACTTTTGTTTTGGGTTTTTCAGGTAACAAAGAGTGAGAGACAGGTGATGAAACCGTTTTATGACCGATACAGACTGTTTAAGCAGGTCCTCTATCGAGCAAACACCATACCTGTCATTGTAAGTTGAGCTTTCTGTTTGCATATCCTATTTAAGTAGCTGCTGGCAGCAGTAATTTATTTCTCTCTTAAAAGCATTCATTTTGACCTGCTGTTCCATTAGTGGAATAGTGTACTTAACATTACTGGTACATAAAGCAGCAATCCCATGAAAAAATAAGGTGTGGTGTGTTTTGTTTTATGTTGTTTTTTTTTTTTGGGGTTTTTTTTTTAAATCACTGTAGTTGGCTTTAAGAATCCTGGTAGTTACCAGTTTTCCTTGGATTGTTTATTCCGGCTGCTGTTAATGATTTATATTTCTGCACATGTCATGTGACTACAATGGCAATCACTATAACATGTCACAAAAATCACCCTCTGAGCCCTGTCTGCTCTGTGTACTGTTATATGACATGTTGAGACCTGTGAGCTTATGTTTGACTGGCAGTCATACTTTTGCACCCTCCAGAGAGATTTTAAAAAGGAAAACAAATATTTGTAGGAGATCAGCTAAAAATAGAATGCATGCTTAAAATAAATCTGTGGAATTGCTGCTTTAATATGAGTAGAGAAGTTGCAATAATGTTTCACAATTGGTAAATGAATAAACAATATTTGTTTTCAGCAGTGTATTCAGTTTCTATTAACTGTCAGCATTTCAGCACCCTAATTGGTGTGTTTATTGCACATATTATTTGTTTTGATAGAATTTTGTTATCAATGAATTCCTGGTTCGGTGATATGGTAAACAATTATGTGCAGTATATATTATGTATATTGTTACAATAGCTTCCATTGGTTTACATGAAAATCCAAGCTTTTATCATTCTGTAACAAAGTTTCCTTTCACAATTTCTTTTTACTTTGTGCAGAACATGCTTGCTTTTAGTTTTAGCCTGCTGAACATTTGTAAATCCTTTTTTATTTAATTTTTTACAATTCTATTGTGCTATATACAGCAAAGTTGGTTTTTGACATGTTCTTGCCTACCACAAGCATATTTGATTTTATTTATATTATTTAATAACTAGATATAGACATCCATTTTTTTCATATATGCCAACTGTGACTGGAGATCTATGAAACGAAACCTGTTGTTAAAGTTTGATTAAACACATGGTGACTTTGTTGTCCAAAATTACTGGTACTCTATCTACCACCACAGATGGCTGAAAATGTTTAATATCTTAAACGGTCCTGGTAAGAAACACCGACGCCTAATGATAGATAAACTGGAGGAATGGTCAAGAGAGTGGCAACTACCGTTTAATGCCACAAAATGCAAAATCATGCACTTGGGTCTCAAAAACCCAAAGGCTATATATCAATATAGTATTAACAGCACTATAATGCAAACTACTGAGGAGGAAAGGAATCTAGGAGTCACTATTTCAGGTGACTTATAGGCTGGTAAGCAATGTAACAAAGCAATGAGAAAGGCAAGTCGATGCTTGGTTGCATAGGGAGAGGAATCAGTAGCAGAAAGAAAGAAGTAATAACCACTGTATAGGTCATTGGTACGGCCTCATCTAGAATACTGTGTTCAATTCTGGAGACCATATCTCCAGAAGGATAGAAATACATTAGACACTGTACAAAAAAGGGCAACTAAAATGTTGCGTGGCCTACAGCACAAAACTTACCCAGAAAGACTAAAATATCTATAGTTCGGAGCAGAGAAGGGAACAGGGGACATGATAGAAACTTTCAAATATATCAAGGGTTTTAACAAGGTACAGGAGGGAAACAATCTTCAAAGGAAGAGAAGTATTAGAACACAAGGACATGCACTGACACTGGAGGGAAGTAGGTTCAGAGGTAGTGGATAAGTGGAATAGTCTCCCATCAGAGCTGCAATGTAAATATGCTTGGGATAGACATAAGGATTTCCTTACAAAGAGTAAAAGATCAAATAGAGTTTTAGGTTACCATAGGTTAAAAATTGGGCAGACTAGATGGGCCAAGCGGTTCTTATCTGCCATCAAATTCTATGTTAATGAATGGTTTTTCAGCTGGTCTTCCACTGACTGCACTGAAAAAGCCTCATGGGCTTTGGCCCTTTGGATTAAACACTGAATTGTTGGATCTCTGCAATTTGGTAACCGATCCTTCCACTAAACCCCTTTTCAGTGATCATGGTGAATAACCAGTTCTCAACATTTCTGGCCATCTTCTATATCTTCTGAAATAGATTTATATTACTTATATTATTATTATTATTATCATTTATTTGTTAGGCGCCACAAGGTTTCCGCAGCGCCGCACATAGTACAAACAGTAGACTATACAGGGTATAACAGTACAGAACAATAAACAAAAGTACCAGTACTTCAGAAACTCCAGGCAGGCAGATGCAATAGACACAGAGCAGAAGAATGGGTAAGGAGACAGGAGGGAAGAGGGCCCTGCTCAAGCGAGCTTACATCCTAAGGGAGGGTTAAACAGACCAGGCACAAGAGGAGCCAGTTGAGGGAATGGGAGAGAGGGGAGAATGAGTGGAGGAGATGGGGGTTAAGTGGATGGTTGGTAGGCTTTGAGAAAGAGGTGAGTTTTCATTGCACGTTTGAAGGAGCACAGAGTAGGAGAGAGGCGGATGGAGCGAGGGAGGTCATTCCAGTGAAGGGGGGCTGCACGGGAAAAGTCCTGGATTCTGGATATACTTAGCACTTGTGAAAACTGGGTAGTTGTCCTTATCTACAAGTGTTTCTATGAATATTGAGCAATCAATTCTTATCATTTTTGCAGAGCAGTATAAACAATTATGCTGGACAAAAATATAAAGAGCTTATTGGATTAATTACTGTGGGGATGTTTTTTTTTATACCACAGTTGTTTGTTGAATATTCTTTTGGTTTCATAACTGAATATACCTTTTTGTGTAAGCTCAATATGTTCCCAACATCTAAAACAATGATTTCCAGATATTCTTTCCATCTAGTCTGGTTTACATATAGAGTTGACATGTGATGCCCCATAGACAAAAAGCCCAAAACCCCACTATAGTAATTAGCCAGGATCATGATTCTTTTTTATATGCTGAATGTTAATAAATCTTATGTAGCATACAGAATAATAATGGATACTGAGAATCGCATTGCACACAGAAGTAGCACCGTGTAGATGATCAAAAACTTCAAGAGTAGAATTATTACAAATAGGTGTCCTTGGAATTTGCCAACATATGTATTTGTAATCATTTGAAATAACAAAAAAAAAAAGATGATATTATGGTAGCACAATTTGCTTGAACTGTTATACCATAGCTGCTGTTATAATACTCTCTGACAGGATGACTACCAAATGCATACATGATGCACTGTGGGTGTGTGTATGATAGATATATATATATATATATATATATATATATATATATATATATATATATATATATATATATATATATATATATAGATAGATATATTGCAAAAAATAATTATAATTAACTTGAAGTTATATTTTATATGAAATAACTGCTAATTCCAGTTGAGAGCTATGTATAAATATTACTGGTACCTATAAGAACCAATGATAATTAAGATAAGTTTAATTGTGTAGGAGGTCTTTTTTCTTAAGCTCTTCATATTTTCTGATAAGAAGGCCATTGAAGCATACTGCAGAGGAGTTTCTCTATAATAGCTCACAGTGAAGTCATTTTGTGGATTATTTTGACTTATATGATCAATTTGTTTCTCCACTTTAATTTTCTTCTTTCCCTCACCCCCTTCTTGGAGTAACTTATTTTATTACAAGACAGTAACCACACTTAACCGTACATAACTGCAATCCAGCACTGGCTCTAATCACTCTGCACAGCTTCTGGATTTAATGGAATCATGATAGAGCTTTACAGTACAGCCCAGTGGTGGGCAACAGGTGGCCGTTAGCCTTCACCTGCAAACCCCAGTTCTGCTCCCAGCATTGACTTATCCTCTGCTTTGTTATAAAGCAGAGAATAAGATTGAACAGGAGCAGCAAGAGTCTGTGTCACATGACCTGCTCTGCACTGCTGACAGGTCATTCAGCACAACCAATCAAGGAAGGAGGCGCAGAGTGTGCATGTATTCTACACCACATACTCTTCCTACTTTCTTCGCTCTGGCTGTGAAGATAAATATTAGATCTGGTATAGGTCTGAGTGGCATATGGGGGCATTTGAGGAGGTCTGAGTGGCATATGGGGGCATTTGAGGAGGTCTGAGTGGCATATGGGGGCATTTGAGGAGGTCGGAGTGGCATATGGGGGCATTTGAGGAGGTCCGAGTGGCATATGGTGGCATTTGCGGAGGTCCGAGTGGCATATGGTGGCATTTGCGGAGGTCCGAGTGGCATATGGTGCCATTTGCGAAGGTCCGAGTGGCATATGGTGGCATTTGCGGAGGTCCGAGTGGCACACGTGGGGCATGTGGTGAAGTTTGCGTGGGATCTGGGGGCTTGGTGGACTCTTAGTGCAGGTGTGGGTCTGAGGGCTTATGAGGATATTTTGGAGCAAATGGGAGGTCTGAGTAACGTGATGTAATTTTGGTACAAGTGGGGGAATTTTTGGATGAGTGATTAGTATTTTTTGGGGAATTTTTATTTTTATATTTTTTTCTCAATCTGTGCGTGTGCAGCCCTTTTGAAGGTTGGAGGGCCACACATGTGCCCCTTGAAGTATATCAGGTTGCCTGTCACTGATATAGCCCATAATAGTATGCTGTCATAGTATAGCATGCCATAATTGGTTATAGTTGACAGGAAATCACTGGGAAGACAGAATCTGGGAATTCTTTCATATGCGACCAGTAGAACATCTTATAAACAAGACTCTGGGGCTGTGCAGAGCAATCCGTGCTGGACTGCAGTTATAAGGTAAATATGCTTACACTCTTGTAGCAAAATAAGTTATCCTCTAAAGGGAAGTAAAGAAAACTCCATAACTCGGTAACCATGAATTAATTGTCCTATGTGTATATAAGAGAAATTGTGGGGTTTTTTCTTAATCGTGTTCACCAATACTATTTCTATTCTGTATAGTAAGTATGTCATGCAGTAATCAAAGCCCAAATACCAATGAACTTACACAAATAAAACATATTTTTATGCATGCAAATACAATAGTTATTAGCAAAACCAGACTTAACATAGAACTGTATTATTACGAACATATGTTTGAATTATAACTTTTGATATTGTCGATATCCACCACCTATTATTTCAATGTATATTTAAACACTGTTATATAAGAGTAGAGGGGCGTAATATTGTTCTGCTTGTCAGAGGTCTGTGAATGCTTAGCCTAGCATTTCTGCCAGTCCTGTTTGGCACAGTAGATGCAATAGCTGTTAAGTTGAGCTCGGGATGTTTTCAGAGAGGGATTCACAGTGTAACATACTTGTTAACACTCATCACAGGGATCCCCCTCGAGCAAGCGGAGAAGCCCTTTGCTGCAGCCAATAATCGAGGGTGAAACAGCATCCTTCTTCAAGGAGGTAAAGATAAGACTTCAGCTGCTAATGACAATAACTGCTAAATCTGCATCAAAATCCCACAAAGCAATCAACCCCTTAATACTGAGTGTTTTCTTGTATTTAGTGCCTTGACTCCTTGCGATGCTTCTCAAAAATCAGTAACTGCTTAAGCCCAGCTAGCTGTGTGCAAGCTTCCATACATTGTCCATCGCTCTGATTGCGTTGGCTTCTCTGCTTAATGTTCTAGATGATTTTCACAGCTTGTTCCTTTATTTTCCTGTGACTTTCCTTCTTGTTAATCTTGCACTGACATTTGCTAAAAAAAATATGATTTTCTCACTACATCGTATGTTATCATAATGCTCCCAGGGTCTTACAGGCTGTGGTAAATTACATGTATGTATAACAATCTTTTATATCTACATGCTGTGTGAGTGGGGAAAAATAACTTTTCAAAACTCATGTGGTATTATGTTATATAAATGTATTTACTTGGTCACTGAGCCATTCAGAGATTTCTTTAATGTACCTTTAAGAAATGCTTCTTTAAACAATCGATATATTCAGATATGGATTAAACAGCATTTATCTGCAGTTCTCTTCCAGCTACTCAGTCAGTACTGACACCTAGGTGACAGCGTAGGTGTCAGTACTGACTGTGGATCTGACTGTGTACAGACTGTAGGGGATCTGATCACTCGGGGTTGCAGAGTTCTTATCTCTGGAGTAAAATTGTACACACTTTACTGTAAAATATGTTTGTATTGAGTTGTTAACCCTTTGCAATATTCTCCCATTCGTTTTTGATTAAACTGTAGGTAAACAGACTTCCATTTACATAGTCTCTTGTGGTGTGATACATATGATCGACTATTACATGATTGACATTTATATTGTCAACACCATAATATACACAGGTTTGGAAAGTCGATAACAATGGCATTGACATTATTATGTTGACCGTTGTATTAGGTCGACAAGTCTTATGTAGACAGTATTATTAGGTCGACAATAATCTACCTGGCACTAACTATATAATACCGTCTACATTTCAATTGTCGACCTAATACTGTTGACTTTCTGAATGTCAACTAATTGAATGTCTAGCCATTGACCGCATGACGTCTCAAGTTTATAAGAGGCTTGTAATGTTAATATACATTTATGGGACAATTTGACATTCCATAATTAAAAAATCAGGTTAGTTCTTTTAGGGACCAGTAAAAAAATATATTTATTGGGTTTCAATGGGGAATGATATAAATGCTGCACAGAGCTGAACATTCTTAACTATGCTTATTTTACTATTCCCCACCACCTTTTGACCACGCCCACACTAATGGGCCAGCGTGTTAAACGCCCCTAGTAATCTGCATGTGATACAAGCACTGATCTTTAGCGTGAGATACAGCTCCATGTATAAACACAAGGAGTATATAATACACTGCCATACTCAGTATATAATAGAACTGTATACTAGGTGTAAATTACAAGCCCATAACCAGCATATAATACAGCCTCATTTCACTATTCCATACCATGTATAGGTTACAGACCAGTAGCCCCTCTACAGTACTGCCACCATACCATACCAAGCATATGTTGCAGCTTATTGCCCTGTGTCCAGTAAAGCCATAAAAACTGGACGCAGTAAGTTGGTGGCACTCTTTCGTTTTGTCCCTTCTTTTTCCGTGTGGTGCATTGTTTTCAAATTCAGTGATGTTTTAATGCAAAATGGAAGTTTCAGTAACTTCATATTGTCATGAACAGGTCCAATAAATTTCAATAATATAAAACAAACTCCCCGTGTATATCATACTAGTCGTTTTTTGTTTTTTTCTTGTTCAAGATATTATTTTTTTTTAGTCTCCATCACGCTTTTGGGAAGGCAATTTAAACAACTTTTTGTGGACTTTGTAGTTGCGACTCCATTTGATCCTAACAATCTGTCCCACCACCTGTGCACTTCTTGCTTTTTTTTGCATTTCAAACTGACTGTAATGCAAGAAGTCCTATTATTGTGTTGCACTGCAGTCCGATGAATTATCCTAAAATGCTTTATTTTATTAATAAACATAAAAAAATCCACTTATTGCTGCATTTCAAATATGAGAGCAGTGAAATGAGTATAGTTAATGTTGAACAAAGTAAAGAAATGCATATTTCTTTATTATATATTAATACATTTCTATTACAAATGCACTTTCCCTCCAATAAATATTTTATAGAGGCTTGGATTATTAACCATTCAGAGGAGGTAAAGATTATTACCCATAATTATTTTTGCTCTATATATATTTTTTTTATTTCGTATAATCATCCAATGTTTTAGGATAATTGATTGGTCTGCCCTGTACCACAATATGTCTTGCTTTCTGTGCATTTCATTGGATAATTGCTAGGCTGTGAGTATTAGCACCTCCCTTACTATATAGTATAAGACTGGTATTGTCCTAGGTAGTAACAATTACACTTGTCCTATAAGAGCAATGTCAGATGGACACTACAGAGCACCAGGAAACTGTGGTTTTCCAACACTGATATAGTCCATCAGCTGATCATAAAAACTGAATGGTGAACCATGTTACTCCGTTTTATTATAGCGGTCCTGTAGTCAGAACAGAGAATTCAGCACTGCCCCATTCACTGTCATGATAAACTGAGTGTATTGATTGTACTATGTTTAGCTTGTCAGAAAATCATAGTGTTATTAAGCACCTGTCTGACGCTGTCCTAAGGCAATGACTCTTCACTGCCGTCCTCATAGACGTGAAACGTTTAGAGAAAATCACTCATTAATGGATACACTCGTGCTCCAGGTCGGAGTTGTGAAATCAGACAATGTTCATAAGTCCCAAGGACCTATGCTGAGAAATACTGCGATAAAGCATGGGAGATTGTGTGTGTTAATTATGTTTAGGCATTGTTCATTCCCTGAGTACATTTGCATATTCTTTCTAAATGTTTTTTATTGTCTAATCAGGCAGATGTGAGCATTGGTGACAGCTGGAGCATGCGTATCCAAGAATGGAAGCATCTTCAGGATGATATTTCATTCAAGTCCATCAGTTACATGTTTTAGGCATGTTATTTAAATAAACTGCACTTAAGGGACCCTTTTAGCCAAGCTAAGGTTCCCATGGCCAATACTGTACGCAATATATGTGTTGTATAAATTTGAGAGTGCTGTCCTTCTTTTCTGCAATTGCATTTTTATTTATTGATTTAGAAATGAGAAGAACAGAACATTTTGCCATGTAAAGAATCATAGCTTTAACTGTGTTTTACTAACCACGTGTTGGTATTTTGGCAACATTTACTAATTGATTTGTAGTGGTTTTTCACATCTTCTTGCATATCCCCGAGACCTTCACAACTGGGTTTATTTTACATGTGTATTATGTGACCCTAAAACATTTTTCCCCCTGGCTGTGGTGTATGCAGGAAGAAGAAGAAGGGTCAGAAGATGATAGCAACGTGAACACTGATTTTGCTGTAACCATGAAGCCAGATTTCACTGTACGAAGCTTCTTGGATCAACTTGAGGATGAAGCAGATGGCTTTGTTTCTCCAGTAGATGACAAGACCCCATCAAAGAGCAGCCAAGACCTTGGACTTGGCAATATTCATTCTGCATCAGTGTATGTTGGATCTTGTTACAACATTTCTACATCTTAATGCTAAAAGTTTCATTCCATTTGAAATGCTGCACTAAATTGGACTTTATTTTTTACTTATTCATGTTTCTTACTGCAAATTATCATTGCTCTTCTTTTTCACTCCTCTTTGATTCTTTGCCCCACCATTTATTTCTGCTCTAATGTAAAGGCATTTATCAGTGTACACTACAGTACAGTGCCTGATGCAGCATATAATGCAGGAATTTGGTTTTCACCTTGTGATGTTATCTGGTTAATAGCACATTCCTTTACACTTATGTTGACTATTAGTTTTACTATACACATGTTAACTGCATATCCATTTTTATTAAAGGCTGGTTCAGATTTTAAAAAACTTTGCCATTGTTTATCAAAGAAACAAACCTTTCAAACAATTTCCCCAATCCATAACCATTGTGAGGAGAGAACATATGCGCATGATTAAAACTGATAAATTAAGCCTGAAATGTGTCAAGGACCTAGTAGATCTAGGTCCAGCTCTGTCATACATCCAAAAAAATGTTATATCCATTTATATTTGACTATATTTAAATAAATTAAAAATACTATTGTTATAATTTTGCTGTAAGTATGGAACTTGCCCATTGTAATCATCACCTCATTAAGTAACCACTGTAGAAAGAACCATGATTGCTGCCCAATGCCAGTACATGGCTTGTTGTACAAGATGTAGCTAGGGAGTAAGTGATTTTTGCTTGACCTAATTTGGTCTTTACTGTATTCCCTTTTTATAGGCCAGAACTCCTAGAACAACTTCAGGAAGCGAGGGAAGAGAAAAAGAGGATCAGAAAAAAGCTTAGAGATTTTGAAGACAATTTTTTTAGACAAAATGGAAGGTGAGTGAATATGATGTAAGCAGGTCAATTCAGTAGGTATTTTATTCAAAGATGATGTCCTTTATTGTGCATTACATCATTAATGCTGACACTTTAACAACTTGTTTTTACCTATACGTATTTAGAGCAGACATCATGTTCATTTTAATCAGTGTCTCTGTAATGTGTAGGTTTCAGGCTTCTATGTCATCTGTCACTACAGTACTTTGTTTATGTGCAGAGGGATCAGAGCAACCGACTCTTTCTAGCCCAGCTCAGATTTGCAAAGGTTTGTGGATATGCTCCAATAAAAAAAAATGACATATCTATGACATAACTAGTTATCGGAATTTGAGAAGACGTTGTCACCATGGAGGCTAGCTTAGGATTCCATTTCCAGCACTGGCTCTTTAAGGAACCACTAAATCTTGCATACATGTTATTTAGATAAGAGAACTTCTGTTAATCACAAATTTATATGTACAAGTTTCTGGAGCTTATAAGTACTGTAGATATTTGAGCGATTGTGAGAAGGTATATTTTGCTATATACAGCAGACTACCCGATGGTAATTCCGTTAAAGGACAATGCAGTCACTGTCTTGGCCTCCTTTATCCAACAATGGCAGATAACTGCACTTCAAATGTAAATAGAATTCCAAATTTCCATGTTTCTGTCAGACGTGTACTTTTATATTTGTAGTTATAAGTAGCTTTTTTTATTTTAGCTTTTAGTTGCCCTTTATTGGGTTTGCCAGGAGGGAACTTTGTCCTTGCTCACTCACTTTGGTATTTGATATCCCATTGTCGACTTATCTCCTTGTACCTGTCCCATCTCCCCCAAGCCCTCTCCTTTTTATTGTTTTGTTTTACTTGTTTAAGGTGAAATTTTCTTCATAATAACCCTCTATAGAATGTGAGAAAAAATAAAAGCACAGAGTTATTAAAGAGAGAGAAAGATGTTTTGTACTTGTTAGATTTAAATTTACTATAATGTTTTGCTGGGTGGGTGTTCTAGTTATATAGCAGAATGTTGTACACTAGGGATGTTTGATATGTACTTCCTTTGGGGCAAGATTATATGCCTTTGTCCAGTTAAAATGATTAAGGACAAAAAAAAGCAAACTTTGTTGTTTTTTTTTACCTCCACAGAACTGTTCAAAAAGAAGACCGCAGTCCTATGGCGGAAGAATACAGTGAATATAAGCATATGAAAGCTAAACTACGGCTGCTGGAGGTCCTAATCAGCAAACGAGGCTCTTCACAGACGGTTTAATGATCTAGAACAGCTTTTATCCCAAAACTTACACTTGGAGTGAACAGATGGCCAATGAGGAGCTCAGCATCCTGAACGTGTCTTGTTTGGCCCATAAAACAATGCTCCAATTAATGGAAATTGACAATTTCTCAATTGCACATGCTGGCTTTAGAATCAACATCAACTTTAATTTTGCTTGACTGGATTTACCACGAACAGACATTTTCTTGCTCTATTTCTGGTACACTCCAAGTTAACGGTACAAATAAGAGCAAAAACTTTATAACTGGAGTCAGAATACATGGCCCAAAATGGAAGATGGGAGGTTTGGGTCCACTTTTTATCCTCCTCACTACTATTTTGTGAACCAGAACTACACACCTACCGTGGTCCATGATCTCCCTATGGTGATTACATACTGGTTCAGTTTCACTTCTCAACCCACTACAAAGGACATGAACTTGGGTGGGGGGGGGGGGGGGCTTGTCTACCACCTTATTCTATGAAACTTGCAGGTATGTGTTCCGAGTAGAAATACTGAAATACATACCCAGGACAACTTATTACCTCATTTCAACACTACTTGGTTATTCATCAGAGACGCTTGTTGTCATTTGTGACATCTGGATGGACAACCTTGCATTAGATCCTCTTGGAACCATATCTTCAAGTTGCAAAAGGAGCAAGCCAGGAAGTTTGAGCAGTCTGACATGTTTAGACAAGCAGTTCCTACTTAACCCAATCCATGCAAATTGTATTGGGGTCTGATGGACAGTTTTTACTGAATGATTTAATTTTTTTTCTTTCTTTTTACTCATTAGCGATATTATCGGTTAATGGATGACATGATTCAGTTGATTTGTCTTTGGAGTTACAAGTGTACAAGCTCTTTTTCTGCAGCATGCACTTTCTTCCTTATAATATGACTATAATTTATAATGCTACCAATATCTCCAGTAAGACTACATGTTTTAACCAAACGTCTGTGGTTCTTCAATATATACTGATGTGGCTTTATTTCCCTATCTCATTACATTTCATGTTGTCCTGTAAAATCACCATGGCTCATTTTACCCAGTGGTGGTGGTAGGAGAATAGTGTTGGTATCTTTCCTCTGCAGCAGATTGCTATAACCCCTTCTATCCAGCAGTTTCTGCAATGTCACAAGGAGCTTGACAATATTTTTCTAGTTCTACCATCCTTAATCTTTACACTGTGGACTATACCAAAAAGACTGCTCCATAAGAAGCTTTAATAACTCATAGTACACATGTAAAAATGATTACAATTTGTGTATGGCATATCTGCAGTGAATATGATCCAGGGTATTAATGCAGCAATGTTATCTAATGCCATTACTTACTATTATACTTTTACACAGCCACACTTTGTACAATGGATATAAGTGTCACAGTGTTGGTAAATTAAGCTGTGTAAACACAAACCATGCCTGGGAAAGGAAAAGAGAGTAAAATGTTAGTTTATTTCAGCAGTTAATGTGTTTTCCTTTACTTGGTACCATTCTTGGGGGCTGTCTGAGGCAATTGCCTGCTTCCTCGCTGACTTACAATGTGAAGCATTATGACAGAAGGGGTTTTAGTGGGCAGTGAACTTGCTGAGGAGAAAAAAAAAACAGACACACGGTACATTTTGAAGCTACACCCTCTCCAATAACTTTTGTTCAGTCATTTTTCCAACTAAATTTTTGTTAGGATTGCTTCAATCATCCTAAAAGTTGACAAAATCCTGTGACGATTTTTAGATAAATAATAAATCCAGTTTGGATACAGAAGATTTTGAAATAAAAATGGAGTTCTTTAAAATGTGTGTCCTTTTTGTAAAGAGAAGTATTTTTCTTAAATGATTTTGTTTATGAATTCTGCACTCAAAACTAAAACTAGTTTTGTTTTATTTTATTGGTCTGACAACACAGTTTTATGTCAAAACGAAAAAAAATACATTTATTATAAAAACTTTTTTCATATTGGTCCTCTGAATGGCCGAACTGGAGAGGCATTGTCAGACTGGACAATTCTAATTACTTAATTGTATTGTCGTTTTAAGGTCCATTAACAATTCATTTTAATGATCAGTTACTTTACATTTATAGAAATAGGACAAATTCAATGGAAGAATCTGTCTACCAAAATATGATATTATTAATTTGGGTTTTGCCACCTGCTTAGAAATAGCATCCATGGTATATTTGCATTAAGACAGTGCCACATCTTTCCAGTATAATAATATATTTGTGGCAAGTACACAATGTCCTGTGAGGAAAATGGTGTATGAAGTAAAAATCCATTTTTCTTTTAAAAATTGGATTTATTTCTGAGTAGACACCCACTGTCTCCTAATAATGTAACTGCTATGGGGGGCTTAAACCTTGGAATACATTTTTTTTTTTTAATTGAGTTATGGAACCAAAGTTTGCATTTTTTAGATATAAAGATGTGAGCTTGATATACCATGCTATATTATAGTTTTATAATTTGAGATAGATACATTTTTGCTTAATAGCAAGGGGTCATTGTTTTGACAATTGCATGTGTTGTCCATAAATGCTGGTTTCCAGCATTTTATTTATCCCCCTCTCAATTAATATGCATTACAATGTTATATC
The DNA here is from genome assembly GCF_038048845.1 of Mixophyes fleayi. NCBI lineage: Eukaryota > Metazoa > Chordata > Amphibia > Anura > Limnodynastidae > Mixophyes > Mixophyes fleayi. The sequence continues at coordinate 153,968,507 of NC_134402.1, forward strand.
TCCAGCCTAATAATTATTTTTCATACAACTAGTTATTTACAGCAAGCGACAGAGCCAGCTTGTCTCCATGGTAACCGCTTGCAGAGCCGGAGGAGTGGAGGAGCTGGCTCTGCACTCCCCAGGCTCTATAACCTGTATGAATAGATAAGTGTGCAGAAATCATAAAGAAGGGTGCCTTGTAGCAAGACTTTGGTATAGAAGCCTACTTCCTTATATACTTTTGTTCTTAGTTTGGTTGGTTCAGACTAAGAAGATATAAATAGTCTCTTGAAAATGATTATTTTTTTAATTCTCATTTTCTGTGGTATGCCCAAAATGATAAATTGATTACTCTTTGAAATACCAAATATATTTTACTTTATACCTAAAAATTAGAAGACTTGTAACAGCAATAAAATGTACTTAATTGTAGATAGATTGAGGACGGTTGGTTTTGATTTATTGGACACAACAGAATTTGGTGTGTAGTTTTATAAAGCAAATCTCAGGCCTAGTCTTATCACTGTGTGTTTGAGTAGACTGTGTCAGACTGGAGTATGAAGGGCCCCTCTCCAACCATCTCCTCCCCCTCCATTATACCCCATGTATGCAGCACAGACCAATGTCTAGTTTGAGAGGAGGAGGTCAGGAGGACGTGTGACATAGGGTAGGGGCTCACCAGGGATTTTCTCAGTATCTCGGTGGGCCAGTCCAATAGTGAATGTAGATGATATACACAAACACACTGATCAGTGCCAGACAATCTTAAAAACACTGAATGGGAGGTTTTTTACTCAGACTGATGTCTGTTAAAGACCGAATTGTTCTGTTTATGCATAAATGTATAGTGTTAGGAAAGGTTTCTAAAGATATTTGCACTTAATTTTAGCTTAAGACATAAAAAAATAATAATTTTTCAAGTATTAATACCATTACATAAAAAATAGAAATAATTTTGACAAAATATTATATTTACTAGTTTTAAGTATTTAAGAATCCATAATGAACATTGAGAAAGTCTCAAAATGCACCTTTATTCATTTTCCTGTCTCCTTTATTGGCTTAAAAAATATCTTTCAGGAATCTTTGTTTCTAGAGGTGTGAAGGTAATGATCATGTGGTCCAGCTAACTTGCACTAATGGATACAGGACACAATATAGCCTGTATTATACTAGGACTACTCTGGTGACGTGTCTGGTCGCACTATAACTTGTGATTGACGCTTTCTGTAGTTCTATAACCAAATGCCCTAAATGGGACCAACTACAGCACATATGTCCAACTGTCAGACACATGTTCAACAACAGCAAGTCTAGCCAGATACAGAAAATCTGACAATTAGCGTGGTATGCTTACCAAGTTAGTCTAGCCCTTACAAGCCCCATCTTTTGCTGCATTTTCTGTCATTGGGCCAGTCTCACTCTGTTGTCTTGTCCATGTGCTTGCTTAACTTCTGAACCTAGAAGATAATCAAGCTGATCTGTAAGATAATTAAGAAAGCAGCAATACTGGGGTAAATATATTTGATACTGCTATATTTGTTTTTCCCTCCCTTGACGCCACTCTTTTGTAAAGGAGAGTAGATGCACAAAAACACAGACATTCAGTATGTAGTTCATATTGTCAATTCATTTAAGAATGCTTTCAAAGATATCAGCTAAACAATGAACTGTAATGTTATATACATACAGTGCAAACTGAATAGTACCATGCTTCAAATGTTGTAACTATTTGTTTTGACCATTTCTAGCGTGAGAGGAACTCTTGACGGTCAATGTGGCAGGTAGGAATGTTGATGGTGTAGAGGTGTCTGAATCCTACACTAGTTTGTTGCATGTGTGTGCTACTAGGGGGCAAGGAATATAAGGAGTTGTACACTTGTATCACAGGCACTATGCATTTTTTTTTCTATTTTAAGAGAGAAACTAAATTCTATTTAGACTAAGCTTTTGGATAATACATTGGTTCCCATCCATACCCATTTACATCAATGTGAATCCTATTACCATGCAGTTATTTCTTCATAGGTTTTTCATTATTGGGTAAGTATGACCGGTTTAACCTAAAGAAGAATTCCATTGTGGCTACATTTTCCCCATAAAGAACCATGACAGGATACTGTGTTTGAGATATGTACGGTTCAATAAATACACCCACTGGCACCTCTTGTGGTAACCTGTTCCTGGCTGACAAGCTTGGAGATGAACTACAGGCTGGATTGTTGTTGTTGGAGATGATTGGACAATCTACAGCACCTTCTAGTGCCTGGAGTTCACTTAGTTGTCCCAACTGTCAGTCTGGGAGTAGTAATGGCTACAGGCACCAGAGTAGGCGAGTACAAGCTGATCAATGCATGTACCAGGAATATGAACGGTGCTAGTGGAGTTGGGGTAATTGGGAAAATGTAGCTCATAGGTAAAGGCCCTCTTTAATTTACTTACAGCATGGAGATTTCAAGGAAAGTATCCTGAATAGAAACAATTGTGCTGTGATATTTCCATCTCATCCACTACAGTATACTGTGCAGGCAGAACTAAATCTGATGGTTTATATATGCTTTATTTGTAATATACATGTAATGTGCTTGGATTTTTATACATATACAAACTGCAGTGGATCGGAAATGTTTTGCAAATCCAAATAGCAGCAAGTGGTGATTTTAAAGCTTCATTGAGAAAAAAAAATAAGACCGCCATTAACAATTATATATGTTGCACAAATGTAAAATGCTCTTATGTATGTTCTGGATCTTCAAGTTCCATGCTCATAGTATTTTAAATCTGTTTTGTATGGAATGGATAGACTTGTCTTTTTGTATGTGCATCAAAATAAAGACTTAAGTGTACATTTTTGTATTTTGTATAAAAAATAAAAGCTATTTTTGAATGCAAAAAGCAGAGATTATCTGTGAATTGTTGGAATACATAAATGTAAATCAATTTTAAGAATGTATTGTCCTTATAATGTAGCATAAGGAAACCAGTAGAGGCAAACATGTAGTAAAGGTTCATCAGAAAGTTGCTTGACATAATTATTAGCCTTAATACAGCAACAACATTGTACTCAATACTGTGCAAACAGGAATGTATGTTTATTCATATCGGCGAGGGGAGCTTAGCTTACTCTACATCCTGACTCCACTAAGTCTGGGCTGCGAGATTTAATCTTTGACTCCTTTGCCCAATGTACTTCCAGTATCACTGCTCCAGGGCCTACCTCCCCTCTCCAAACCAAAATCACCTCCAGAGTGTGGGTGGCCAGATCCCGGGGCAGTAGTCTCCCTGCTGTTGCTGCTGGAGTCCTCCGGGCTTCATTGTGGTGCTTTGCCACTGTAGTGCAGCTGCCAGATGTGACTACAGTGGGGTGGCTACAACTTGGTTCAGAGACAGCTCTTGCAGCCCCTCCACTGGCTCACCTGTCTTGGGGATTTCCGCCCCGGCACAAGAATGCTCCAGTTCCCATGAACAGGAAACAGTGATTGACAAACACTGCTGGTGGAGCCCTGATCCAGATTGAACTACCAGGGCAAGGTAAACTCCAATTATTTATTGTATACATTTTTGAAAAAAAAAAAAAATATATATATATATACCGGTGTATATATATATATATATATATATATATATATATATATATATATATATATATATATTACACAGCATCTGGAGTTAACTATTCCAGTGCCGGCCATTTTCTACATGCCTGCAGTACATATTGGGGGACAAGCATTCAGGATGGCTACCTATTCATATCCTCCTCCAGAGGTCTATTAGCATATTGGGTCTTTCTTCAACTGGACACAATCTGTTCATATGGAATGGTGTATACAAATTGTTCATGACCTATAGTGTCGTTGACCAGAACTTACTAACATGATAACTCTGATTTTCCACAGCTATCCATGTTCTAGCTATGGTATCCCTAGCCATAGATTGATTACATATTGGGACCATGATTTGTTTAAGCTGTTGCCTTAAAATATCAAATTGGGAGACCAATATCCCTGTCTCATGGATGCATTCCATTAAATCCTTTCAAAATGTAAGCACCCTTAGGTTTGTCCAGAACCATGCGAATATGAATTACCCATTGAATTGTAGCGCTTAGGTAAGTCATATATGGACATGATTTGGTTCGCTTCTTTAGATACAGAGTATATGGTATATTTCAAATATATGTAACATTTTCTTACCTTAAGAAAGTTTAAAGGATAACTAAGATATAATAAAATACAGTTTTACCTACCTCCAGAGCTGCGATTCTCAGATTCAGCGGCTCCTCTCATAGCCCAGAATTAAGGGAATACAGCACAAAAGTTTTATTGAACTCTGTAATTTATCTTAGTAAACTGCACTGAGAACTACATTTTATGTGAAATCCTTGTTTAAGATATTTAACGTGGCTTTTACATAAACTTTGCCTGTAAGTGCAAACTATTGTTATCAGTTATCGCCATATCAGACTTTAAGAGCTGACCATAGTGGCAGTCAGTACATTTCAGGGTTCTTCTGTGGCATACACCTAGTAGAGGCAGCCATTTGAATGTACTTCTATTCACTAGGACTCAAAGCTTCCATTGGTTCCCAGTAAATTGATGACATGGATTCTCATGAATATTGGTTCAACCTGCAAAATGGAAGCGACGGGTTCATTTCAAATATGTGATGTTTTGAGCACACTGAAAAAAAATTGTTAGAGACGAGCGATATTTTTAAACCTATTCAACAAATTATGTCCCTCATTCTGCATTTGGCTGAGAAATGTTGCCTGTTTCGCCGACAGAATTTGGCCTTAAGTGTTCCACACTGCGCAAAAGAATCAACTGACTGTTAACATCCCAGCTCCATTCACGTACATACTATTTGGTATTCTACCCCTTATCTCTGCATGTCATCCCCCTCGATCACCCCAGCAATTCCTTGAACATTTCTTATTTCCTATCACCACCATCATCTTGTTTCAGTTTCTGATTTCTTAATATCCCTTTCTCCGACCATCACCTTATTACATGTCCGTTTTCCACCATTTTAACATCTTTGCACTGCAACCATGGCTGATATGCAGAAAACTGTTCTATTGGTCTGCAACAACTTTCTACCACTGTTCAAAGTCTCTTCCCTGTTTCTATGTACATATGGCTTGATCTGGCACCACATTTTATTAATGCTCTAGCAACTGTCCTTGATCAAACTTTGGCCACCAACCCATCCATGGCACATAGCACACAAAAAACTCTTCTGCAAAATAGGACATACTTGAAAGTCTCATAATTCTTAGGGATTCCTTAAAATATACTGCTGTTTACCACTACTACTGAAATGGTCTGGACACTATCAAGCAAATATGCTATCAATCTCTCATATACCCTCAGACCACTAAGCCTAAATAATTATAATACATTGAAATCTCTTTTCAATGCTCCCACACCAACCCCTCTGACCACCTTTACTGACCAAGATCTTGCTTAATACTTCAAAGACAAGATTAACAAGATCCGATATGAAATCTGCCATAAGTAACAACCTGCTCAATGCCTTTCTTGGTACCTTCTCTTTATTTGATCCCACAAATTAAGATGAAGTCTCTACCCTCTTCTCCTTCCAATTTACTACCTGTCCATTCAATCCTATCCCCTCACAAATCAGTAGTTTTGTTGTCTCTTGTGTTCATTTCAGCCTTAATTAAAATTTGTAATCTCTCCCTATCCATTGGTATCTACCTGTCATTATTCAGACACGCAATAATTACTCCTATTCTGAAAAAAAAAACAAAAAAAAAAACGGAACTAAATTCTCGGATTGCTGTTCTGTCTCTTAACTCCCATGCCCATCCAAGCTTTGAGAGTCTTGTCTACACTCGCCTAACATTCTTAATTTCCCCGCACAAGCGATTGAACCCTCTTTTGTCAGTTTGTAGCTCAAAACATTCCCACAAAGACTGCACAGACAAAGGTGGTCAGTTATTTGATCATTGCCAAATCTAAAGGACTCTACTTTCTTTAACTCTCATTGACCCTCTGTGCAATATTTGACACTGTTGACAATTCATCATCATCATCACCATTTATTTATATAGCGCCACTAATTCCGCAGCGCTGTACAGAGAACTCACATCAGTCCCTGCCCCTTTGGGGCTTACAGTTTAAATTCCCTAACACACACAAACACACAGAGACAGAGACACACACACAGACTAGGGTCAATTTGTTAGCAGCCAATTTACCTACCAGTATGTTTTTGGAGAGTGGGAGGAAACCGGAGCACCCGGAGGAAACCCACGCAAACACAGGGAGAACATACAAACTCCACACAGATAAGGCCATGGTCGGGATTCGAATTCATGACCCCAGTACTAAGAGGCAGAACTGCTAGATACTAAGCCACTGTGCTGTTACTTTAAAACCAGAAATATCAGAGTCGCGTTTTGAAGTGACGTAAATTTCAACTGTAGCACTTTTCTGTAGTCGCAGTTTATTTAAAGCCTGTTGTGGTGTGTGTGTAATGGTAAGTCTGCATTTCTGCTATGTTGCGTTGTTAGGCTTAGGAATTTTCATGTTGCACTAAACAGTGTCGGACATATTCGTATTGGAAAAGCCTACCCCACCCCCATGTATAACTGATTTTGAGGCTCAGTCTGCTGACGAATTGCCATCTGTCAATGTCTGTCACCAATCTCTATGGGCAAGAACTCTGATGCCTCTGGATCGTTTTGCTAGATTGGCTGCCGCATTCTATTCAGCAGGGACCCCAGTCTGCGGGGGAGACTGCTGATGTCCCTGCAATTAACTTGCAGGAGGTGTTACATGCTAGTAACTCCTCTGAAAAGATGGCGACAAGCAAGAGGTGCAGCAGGCGCTGGCTGACAGACTTTAGCCCGGGGGTCAAGCACACAGCACTGGCCCATAAATAGCAGCCCATCCTTAAAGGGTGGTTTTTGGCACAATATATATAAATCAAGAGGTTATTTTAGTGTTGCTTAACCCAGCGATACTTCATTATTATAAAGGATAAATCTTAAATAATAAAAATAATGCAACAAAAAACAAACCTCACTTTCTATTGCATTTTATTTGATATGTTCCTTCTCCCTACAGCACTTTTTTTTCTGCACATACCTTTCTGATTATATTGGGATGTATCAAAATGCAAAAAGCTCGTTTGCTTTAAAATTTTGATGTTTTTGCCAGCAAAGGGACTATTTTTGCTTCGCCCTATATACTAATAGAGTTATTATTTGTTTTTGGATTAACCTAAAACAAATAATAGGGTGGTACTGGGAAGAATACTAGGTATCAATCTGACACCCTGGCCCAGATCTGGATTAAGGCTCTGGGGGGCCTGGCCACTTTACACAGGGGCCCCAATGATGTAACATGGTTATCATTTTAGACCAATTACATACAATAGACAGGCAATACTGTGTGCAATACTGTGTGCGCTACTGTTAGGTACACACAGTTCTACCTTCAGGAACAGTACAGTGTGAAGCGGGACATACCTCCCAACTGCCCAAATCCTGACTAAGCGAGACAGTCTCCTAAATCCGGGACTGTCCCTCCAGATTCAGGACAGTTGTCAGACTGTCCTGCTCTCTCCTACCTGTTCTTGTCACTTTCACCACTTGTGACATCTGGTGTCTTAAGATCAGTTGCTGCTTGTCTGGATCCTGGAATGTTGAAAGAAAAAAAAATGGGTACATGAGATTTAGAAAACTCCAACCAGCCCCAGTGTTAAATCAGTAGCACACAAGTTTTATAATTAGGCCTCTCTCCACCCCCCAACATTAAAATAATAATATTCACATTTGCTAAATAGATCTATTTCCCTCCAACCAGCCCTGACATTAAATTAAAAGTATTCCCATTTATTAACTAAACATTTTACCCTCCCTCCAAACAGCCCCAGCAATAAATTTAATAGCATTTGCGCTTAATATAACTATTTCCCACAATATCACCAGCATTAAATAATTAATATTCACAATCACAATTAATAAATAGTCCTCCTCCCCAAAAGCAGTCCCATATTCAATTAATAGCCCGAAACCACTTAAGCATTAAATTAAAGGTCCCGTCACCTAACCTTAAATTAATAGACCCCAATATTAAATTAAAAAGCTCCACCAATAAATTAAATTGCCCCACCATCAGCCCACAAATAAAATAGCACCCATTAAATAATTAGCCCCCACCTGCCCTGCACTCCACCATATAGCCTACCTCCCACACTATGTATACTGCCCACCGCACACACACACACACACACACGCACACGCACACGCACACTATAGTTATATACTGTGCGCTCACACTATAGTTATATACTACACACACACACACACACTATAGTTATATACTAGGCGCATACACACTATAGTTATATACTACACACACACACACACACACTATAGTTATGTACTACACACACTAAAGTTATATACTGTGCACACACACACAATAGTTATATACCGCACACACATGCTATAGTTATATACTGTGCGCTCACACTATAGTTATATACTACACACACACACACACACACACTATAGCTATATACTAGGCACATACACATTATAGTTATATACTGCACACACACACACACACACTATAGTTATGTACTACACACACTAAAGTTATATACTGCGCACACACACAATAGTTATATACCACACACATACACACAAATCAACACCCCCACTTACCTTATTCCACCCGCGCATCTGCTTCACCTCACAATTTACAACTGGGATGGCACCTGTCACGTTGTGTTTCCCATGTGACAAGCCACATATAGAGCGGGGAGAACGGACCGTGGCCAATGATGAAAGGTGGCTGGTCCCGGAGAAGGGGCCAGCCACCAAGTAATAGAGACTTGGGCTGGTTCATGCACTGGCTCAAAAGAGTGATTTTTTTTGTCCGGCCCAGCCCGCCCCTGGGTGCAGGTGAACTTGTCCCGACTATACCAGGATATGCAAAACATAAGGAAAAGAGTTGGTGAGGCAAAGACCCCTCTACCCTGGTAGACAGTACAGTCGCTGTGAAGCAACAACTTGCCAACTTGGAGTTGAAAATAGTCTCCTGTAAACAAAAGCTGATGGGTTTTTACGTCGAAACAATGTTAGATTTGTGGGGCTTCCTGAGGGGGTGGCGGAGGATCACTCCTTCTTGGTGGACTGGCTAATACAATTGTTTGGAAGGGATGGTTTCACTACCCAGTTTGCCATTGAAAGAGTTCATCGCATTTCTAATCAGAGACCACTGCCTGGTGCTCCTCCACATACCTTTATTGCAAAAATTCTTAATTTCAAGGACAGGGATACCATTGTCTGGCTTGCTCAGACCAAGAGTCCTCTGCTGTACCAAAACCAGATGGTTTCTTTTTCCTGGATTTCTCTATTGATGTTCAGAAGACTAGGGGCTAGATTTACTAAGCTGCGGGTTTGAAAAAGTGGGGATGTTGCCTATAGCAACCAATCAGATTCTAGCTTTCTTTTATTTAGTACCTTCTACAAAATGACAGCTAGAATCTGATTGGTTGCCATAGCCAACATCCCCACTTTTTCAAACCCGCAGCTTAGTAAATCTAGCCCTAGGGCTCAATTCCTAGTTAAGAAACGATTACGGGATCTTCAATTGCCATAATCCCATGATCTTCCCGGCCTGGTTGTCGGTGGTGTGGGAGGGCCCGCACTGCTTTGCATATTTGACAGGGGGTGACCATGATGTTAGGGCCTACTACATTTCCTTCCTCTCCTTTCTTAGTTTTTAGTCTTTTTTGTTATGTTTTGTAGTTTAGTTGCTTTTTCATTGACTCTGGCACCTTAAGAGTCATTTGGGAAGGTGTTTTTTTTGGAATGTTTGGGATCCAGGTATGCTGTAGTTCTGTTAAAATGTACAAAGTGGGGAGTGGTGATATTTGGTTGTTTGTTTTAAATGTTTGTTTATTACATGTATCTGCATTATTTGTCTGCATCTGTATGGGTGTTCGTGGGTTCCTTTGTTTCTAGGTCACATGGGGGAGTTACTTGTTCTACTTACATCTCATTATATCACTCACAATGTTATCTGTGACCATTTCCCCCCTTATTTTTGCCCTTGTCATTGAACCCTTGGCAGCCATGATCCGAGCATCACCGGATGTGATGGGGGGGGTGCACACGGGGGACCTGGAGAGCAAGATTTCTCTTTTTGCCGACGATGTACTTCTGACCCTTCTGCAGCCAAGAATATCCCTGCCCAACGTATTTTCCATCATGTCCCACTACGGAGACCTCTCTGGCTATAAAATTAATATCACTAAATCTGAGGCACTCTTACTTAACCTCCCTCCCCGTGATTGCCAAGACATCACCTCCCAATTTCACTTTAGGTGGCAAAAGAAAAAATTAAAATACCTGGGGATCTACATCACCACCACCTATGAGTCCCTCTACCAGGAGAATTACCCGTCTCTCTTCCTCAAACTTAAAACTGATATCTTTTCTCTTGGAGGCCCCTAATTATCTCGTGGCTGCGCAGGATTATTGCCGTTAAAATGTCTATTCTCCCTCCACTCCTTTATCTATTCCAGACACTCCCCGTTAGGGTCCCCATCTGAATAAATTGCTATGCAACGACACTTAGTGAAATTTCTCTGGCGGGGTAGGACTCCCAGGGTTCGTCTAGCCCAGCTTAAGAAACCTACAAAATGCGGAGGTAGGGGCTTTCCGGATCTGAAGGTCTATTACTGGGCAGCCCATCTCAGTGCTGTTGTCACCTCCGCCCTCCCACGCATGGGCGGATATAGAAGCAGCTTACCTCTCCCTACCAAATCTATATAGTATTTGGGGCCTACCTAAACAATCTAGGCTTGCACGGATCAAACGATTCCCTACCTTACTATTTGCTGCCCAGAACTGGGAGACCTGCAAAAGCCATCTCTCTGTTCTCTCAACCTCTTTGAACATCATGCCCTTATAGCACAACCCTGCCTCCCCCCCCCCCCCCCCCCCCCCCGGCGGACTCCGGTCCTTCTCTCTAACATGGATCACCGCAGGTATCAGATTTGCTGGTGACCTTCTAGATCAAGGAGGGTTTATAACCTTTGATGCTCTCTGCTCCAAATTCCCCAATCTAAACCCGCCATTTTACCAATTTGTTCTCTCTCTTTTCTGTCGGGTAATTCACCTCCATTGATTTCCTCCTTTGAGTCCCTCTGTCTCTCCTCTCCGCTTCAGAGAGGTATGATCTCCTCAATCTATAATTTACTTCTAGATAAACTGCTGATCTCTGGGAGGAGCCACGAAAGAGAGTGGGAGAGGGATTTGGGTCCCGCCTCGGAGGAGGACTGCTGGGAGACTATCAGATCAAATGTAGTCTCTAGTTCCATCTCCACTTTAATTAAGGAGAATGCATATAAGATTCTCTACAGATGGTATCTTACGCCTGACAGACTAGCCAAAATGTACCCAACTGCCTCCCCGGCCTGCTGGCGGGAATGCGGTCATAGAGGTACCTTGTTTCATATCTGGTGGTCCTGCCCTGTCATTTCCTCCTTCTGGGATAAAGTAGCTGCTCTCCTTTCCTCCCTTCTTCAATTCCCTATCCAGAAGGATCCTTGGTCCTTCCTCCTCTGCTACCCTATACAAGACGCTGAATTGGCTTTGCACGTTTTGGCGGCCGCTAGGCATGGGAGGGCTGGCAGACTTTAGCCCGGGGGGCAAGCACACAGCACTGGCCCATAAGTAGCAGCCCATCCTTAAAGGGTGATTTTTGGTACAATATATATTTATCTATATACAAAGAGGCTATTTGTGTTGCTTAATCCATATATATATCTTTATGCCCAGGCCCAGAGCTGGATTAAGGCTCTAGAGGGCCTGGACACTTTAGACAGGGTAACCCCCCTATGTAGCATGGTTATCATTTTAGAGGAAAAATACACAGGCAATACTGTGTGCACTACTGTTAGGTGCACACAGTTCTGCCTTCACGAGCAGTACACGGTGAAGCGGGACATACCTCCCAACTGTCCTAAGCGAAACAAACAAAAGCAAATTCAGGACTGTCCCACCAGATTCAGGACAGTTGGCAGACTGTCCTGCTCTCTCCTACCTGTTCTTGTTACTGTCACCACTTGTGGCTGCTGGTTACTTTGGCTCTGGATCCTTGGAGGTCCTATTTGGTAAAAAATTTTTTTAAAAAAATGGGTACATGAAATTTAGAAAACGTCAACAATCCCTGGCATTAAATCAATATATCACCCAAGTTTTATAATTAGGCCCCTCCTTCTGCCCACATGCTTTAGCCACACATGTCCCCCTCTTTCCCAGCACCTTTAGTCACACATGTCCCCCTCTGCCCGGCACCTTTAGTGACACATGTCTTCCCCCGGCACCTTTAGTCACACATGTCCCCCTCTGTGCCCAGCACCTTTAGTCACACATGTCCCCCTCTGACCAAGCACCTTTAGTCACACATATCCCCTCTGCCCAGCACCTTTAGTCACACATGTCCCCTCTGTGCCCAGCACCTTTAGTCACACATGTCCCCCTCTGTCCCAGCACCTTTAGTCACACATGTTCCCCTCTGTCCCAGCACCTTTAGTCACACATGTCCCCCTCTGTCCCAGCCCCTTTAGTCACACATGCCCCCCTCTGCCCAGCATCTTTAGTCACACATGTCCCCCTCTGTCCCAGCACCTTTAGTCACACATGTCCCCCTCTGCCCGGCACCTTTAGTGACACATGTCTTCCCCCGGCACCTTTAGTCACACATGTCCCCCTCTGTCCCAGCACCTTTAGTCACACATGTCCCCCTCTGACCAAGCACCTTTAGTCACACATATCCCCTCTGCCCAGCACCTTTAGTCACACATGTCCCCTCTGTGCCCAGCACCTTTAGTCACACATGTCCCCCTCTGTCCCAGCACCTTTAGTCACACATGCCCCCCTCTGTCCCAGCACCTTTAGTCACACATGTCCCCTCTGTGCCCAGCACCTTTAGTCACACATGTCCCCTCTGTGCCCAGCACCTTTAGTCACACATGTCCCCCTCTGCCCAGCATCTTTAGTCACACATGTTCCCTCTGTGCCCAGCACCTTTAGTCACACATGCCCCCCTCTGTCCCAGCACCTTTAGTCACACATGTACCCTCTGCCCAGCTCCTTTAGTCACACATGCCCCCCTCTGTCCCAGCACCTTTAGTCACACATGTCCCCTCTGTGCCCAGCACCTTTAGTCACACATGTCCCCTCTGTGCCCAGCACCTTTAGTCACACATGTCCCCCTCTGTCCCAGCACCTTTAGTCACACATGTTCCCCTCTGTCCCAGCACCTTTAGTCACACATGTCCCCCTCTGTCCCAGCACCTTTAGTCACACATGTCCCCCTCTGTCCCAGCCCCTTTAGTCACACATGCCCCCCTCTGCCCAGCATCTTTAGTCACACATGTCCCCCTCTGTCCCAGCACCTTTAGTCACACATGTCCCCCTCTGCCCGGCACCTTTAGTGACACATGTCTTCCCCCGGCACCTTTAGTCACACATGTCCCCCTCTGTCCCAGCACCTTTAGTCACACATGTCCCCCTCTGACCAAGCACCTTTAGTCACACATGTCCCCTCTGTGCCCAGCACCTTTAGTCACACATGTCCCCCTCTGCCCAGCATCTTTAGTCACACATGTTCCCTCTGTGCCCAGCACCTTTAGTCACACATGCCCCCCTCTGTCCCAGCACCTTTAGTCACACATGTACCCTCTGCCCAGCTCCTTTAGTCACACATGCCCCCCTCTGTCCCAGCACCTTTAGTCACACATGTCCCCTCTGTGCCCAGCACCTTTAGTCACACATGTCCCCCTCTGTCCCAGCACCTTTAGTCACACATGCCCCCCTCTGCCCAGCATCTTTAGTCACACATGTCCCCTCTGTGCCCAGCACCTTTAGTCACACATGTCCCCTCTCTGCTCAGCACCTTTAGTCACACATGCCCCCCTCTGTCCCAGCACCTTTAGTCACACATGTCCCCTCTGTGCCCAGCACCTTTAGTCACACATGTCCCCCTCTGTCCCAGCACCTTTAGTCACACATGTCCCCCTCTGACCAAGCACCTTTAGTCACACATATCCCCTCTGCCCAGCACCTTTAGTCACACATGTCCCCTCTGTGCCCAGCACCTTTAGTCACACATGTCCCCCTCTGTCCCAGCACCTTTAGTCACACATGCCCCCCTCTGTCCCAGCACCTTTAGTCACACATGTCCCCTCTGTGCCCAGCACCTTTAGTCACACATGTCCCCCTCTGTCCCAGCACCTTTAGTCACACATGTACCCTCTGCCCAGCACCATTAGTCACACATGTCCCCCTCTGTCCCAGCACCTTTAGTCACACATGTCCCCCTCTGTCCCAGCACCTTTAGTCACACATGTCCCCTCTACCCAGCACCTTTAGTCACACATGTCCCCCTCTGTCCCAGCACCTTTAGTCACACATGTCCCCCTCTGTCCCAGCACCTTTAGTCACACATGTCCCCCTCTGTCCCAGCACCTTTAGTCACACATGTATCCCTATACCCTGCAGCTTCAATCGCCCCCTTCCTCTTACCTTTTTGTACACGAGTGGCTCCAGGGACAGAGAGAATTGCTGCAGCTCCTGCACACTGACCATAGAGTTCCATCAGCCCCGCCTACACTTCCTACCATGTGACCACTGCGGTCACATGACCCTGTGCTGTAAGCTGCCTGCTACTGAGATGCGATGGAGACAGCCTGTGCGGTCTGTGCAGGGGCTGTCACATCGCAGAGTACTCACTGCGGGAGCATCATCCATTCACAGAATATTGTACTACAAGCTGTAGTACAATATTCTGTGAATGAATGATCCGGCTGCAGTGAGTACTCTGCGATGTGACAGCCCCTGCACAGACCGCACAGGCTGTCTCCATCGCATTATCACTGGACCACCAGGCGGCCCAAAATACTGTTCTTCTGTCCGGCCCGGGTGCCATCTGCCCCCCTGCCTAGCCCGCCCTTTCCGCTAGGTGCCTGATAGCCAAATCTTGGGAAAGCGCAGCACCTCCCCGCGTCTCTTCTCTAAAATCCTATGTTTGGTTCATTGCTAACATGGAGAAAATCACTTTCCACCTACGGGATAAAGACGAAGTTTTACCAAATCTGGGCCCCCTGGTTACACCACTAATGCCCCAATACTGCCCCTCCTATGGGTTGACTCGGTCGCACTAGACACTTCTGTTCATAATAATCCTGCAGATAAAGCTACTCCTTCCGAGGTCTGAGACACCGACATGTTCTATTTCACTAGCACAGACGACCCCCCTCCCTCCCCCCCTTTCCACCCATTACCCTTTCTAATAATAAGGATATTGCCTGAGTCAATTCATTTCTCCAATTTTGTGCCACATGTTGCTATGAACAGCAATTACTAACATGTACTGTGACAGTGATTGCCTGTTTTTTTCTATTATGTTACTGCTATCTCTTTGTATGCTGGCTGTCACCCAAGTTGATTGAATAAAAATTTGAGTTTAAAAAAAAAAAAAAACAACATACACACAGAAGTAACACATGTGATAAGTACAGTCCGGAGGATGTCCCTTCACTTACATCACTAATAAGCTAGAAATTTGGCAGAACCAAACACTATTTTAGCAGAAAAATGGAAGTTTTATTTAAAAACTGCACACCTATTGACACCTTACTAAACTTTCCTTCCCCAAGCCGGAGCCCTGCGGTTGTCCCGTGGATCCGGTAGTCACAGTGACAGCTGAGATCTACTACTGACTGCATGATGGCAGCTCCACAAAGTCAGCTGAGGAATTCTATATTGTACTTTACCACCCTAAACATATTTCACTGCTATTTGATAACAGCTGTAGCCATGGCTGGAAGATTTCTCCTTTAGTCACTCACTTCAATGTGCAATAATACCATTGTCACATCATCAGCTGATTTCCTGTTGTCAGCGGTCAGTCAGCAGTGGTCAGTCAGTGGCAGTTTGGACTTTGACTGGACTGTGTGTTGATATAGATTGCGCGACTGTTGACACAAAGGTGGTGACTGGTGGCACAGCGGAACAATTCTTTTTGGGACAACATACAGCATCCTCAAAATGAACAACGATTTCGCTGGTCATCGCCATGACGGAGGAAGAGGTGATGGTGACACAGATATGAAGATTGCGACGGGGACGGGATTTATTAGCTTGATCCTCACAATCTCATCAATATATCTGTGTGATATAAAGAGGAAAATGCAAAAGATGAAATTGCAGAAACTGCTAAAGGCAGCATGTCTCTCTGGTCTTCTGTACATTGTTTGTACAAAATATTTTTCCTGTTCAGAAAACAGACAATCGATCAAATTCCTCATGGTCGAATTAGAGGAACAAATAAAAGAAAATAGAATCATGGAGAACTATATCGAGATACTGCAGAATCAACTAGTGGAAGCGGAGAAGGAAATTAAAACCAAGAAAAAGAAAATCCAGATCATACAGCATGAACTGAAACAACTGCTGATGAGTGTGACCAGAACACTGCAAGATCTGGATGAGATGGATTTTCAGATGGACTTCCCTGTTCCCGTCTCATGGGAGGAATGATGTATGGCAGGAGCTTGTCTGCATGGGGACAAGAAGAGCGTGGGGACATGAGTAATACTTGGGACATTAATTAAGACATAATACATTAATTTGAAAAGTTGATTGTTTATCCAATTAAAAAAAACATAGCATGTTAAGAAATGTGACCCTGATATTGTATGTTTTCTGAAGACTCATTTTAAGATTCTCCTGCTTAAAAAACCTTGAATCAGGTGGGCTTAGTATGCCATCCATTCTTCCATTTCCAGGGGTGTATCTGTTCTAGTACATAAACATCTCCTTTTCCTGCTGGATGATGCCCAAATTGATTCCCAAGGCAGATTTGTGTTTCTGAGAGCTACAATTAACTCTGCTCTGTTACTGATTTTACCACCCCCATATAGTAATGATGTCCCGAGTTCATGACGCTTTAGCCTGACTCCCCTATTATCTGCCTTGGTGACTTCAATAATTTAATGGGCAAAGACTCGGACACTAAAGGGACTGTCTAACCTCTGTCTCCACTGGTAATTTGGCCTTAAAAAAAACCTGTTCACTGAATTAGGCTTTGTAGATGTGTGGAGGTTAAGGCACCCTAGTTCCATCCAATTTTTCTGCATCTCGCCCCCTCACAATGCGTCCACTTGCATTGATCTAGCACTTATTTCTAGCCCACTGGTGGCTGCTGTGCGCGAGGTAGAATATATTTCTGTTCACTCCCCTCTTCTTTTGCATATATAAATTATAATGTCACAAAGGGTCAAGCCTTCTGGAAATTCAACCCATTTTGGTTGTCACACATGGGGGTGACTTCTGACTTGGTTGTCCAATGGGAGGGCTTCCTTGCTGTGAATACTCTTACTGCGAGAGCTTCTGTTTTCTGGGATTCCTTTAAAAGCCTATCCGAGGCACATGATAAATAGGGTGGCTGTCCTCAAAAGTTTTCTAGAGATAAGAAACAAAAGTTGAAACAAACGTATATGGACATTGAGGCTTTCTATCTTGAATCTCATTCCCCCGCCACTCATCTCAATTGGCTTTCTGCTCACATAATGTGGACTGATTACCTGTTGAATAAACCTAAGTGTAAGTCATTTTATAGCAAGTATGACCAGTATATGGAGGTGGATATGACTAGAAGCTTCCTAGACTACCTGGCTCTCATGGAAGCTGCTACTACTGTTGTGCCTGTAATAGTACATACGAATTAAACACTCCTGATCAGGGAAGGGCTGGCAAATTTTAGCCTGGTGGGCAAGACTTGAGTCAGCAGCCTATTAGGAACATTTTAAAGGGAAAATAATACAGGTGGCCCAGTGACTCAGTTCAAGGTAGCCCACTATAGGACTGGCCAGGGGAACAGATGCCCCCCTGCCCCCCAGCCCAGCCTGCCCCTGCCCCTGCTCCTGATGCCTAAAATAGGTTTCCGAAATTGCTATAGTGATGTATATACATCCAGGGCACACTATAGTGAGAGTCAGCAGCCTATTAGGAACATTTTAAAGGAAAAATAATGCAGGTGGCCCAGTGACTCAGTTCAAGGTAGCCCACTATGGGACTGGCCAGGGGAACAGATGCCCCCCTGCCCCCCAGCCCAGCCTGCCCCTGCTCCTGATGCCTAAAATAGGTTTCCGAAATTGCTATAGTGATGTATATACATCCAGGGCACACTATAGTGAGAGGGACCTATCTCAGTACTGTAAGAGCCGTAACTAGTCAGCTGCAGGCGGTGCCCGTCGCCCAGGGTGCAGCAGTCGCCCACAACATGCCACTGTGACAGCAAGCTGCAGATTGCTGGGGGGCCCTCTCTCTGTTCTACCCTCCCCTCTGCCCTCAAGCTCACCCCATCTGTGCGTGTGACAGACAGACCATACCTACCGATTCACAGACTTCAAAGGGGTGGGGCTTGCCTGAAAGGGGGCAGAGCTTTGCCAAAATGTACTTCCGTCTTTTTAAAAAAGCCCCCTGCTTGTGACAGCTTCGGTCTCCTCCCCTTTACTCTCTTTGTGAGAGCCTCTACCCCCTCCCTCTGTGTGTGTGTGTGTCAGCCTCTGCCTGCTCCCTCTGTGTGTGTGTGTGTGTGTGTGTGTACTTGGACTATTCCCTGACTGTCAGTTGATGGACTTTTGTTTTGGACTATCTGTTAACACTGGAAGAGGTGGATGATGCCATAATTGAACTCTACAAGCAACACAGAGCATTTTATGTTACTAGAAACCATTGCTATTCTTTTTGAATCTGGTATCTTGTCTGTCTCTATGGCTGAAGCGCTGATAGTGGTACTACCGAAACTGGGAAAGAACCCCCTATATCCATAGTCATACAGGACTATCTCTCCTTTCCATTGATGTCAAACTTTTAGCTAAACTTTTGGCCCTTAGACTTAATTAAGTGATCTTGGAGCTGATTCACCTAGATCAAATGGGGTTTATGCTTGGGAAGTCGACCTTTCTAAATTTAAGGAGCTTATTAACTATCATGCAGGTGACCAGTTTAATGTCCAGGAAGTGGTGGTAGTTTCCCATGATGAAGCTAAAGCATTTGATTCTGTGGAATGAACATACTTATCAGAGCTAATGAAAAGGTTTGGGATAGGTCCCGTATTTATTGAGTTCAGCTCTTTTCCAACCCGGTGGCACGGGTGCATGTTAATGGCTTTGTGTCCCATTCTTTAAAGTTAGGCAGAGGTACTTGACAAGAGTGTCCTCTCACACCTACCCTGTTTGCCTTGGCCATAGAGCCTCATGCCTGTATAGTCCATTACACTCCCACAATTAGCAGCCCTAGAACTACTCCTCGGGAGGATATGGTGACCTTTTATGCAGATGATATGTTTATTTTCTTCTCAGACACATGAGGCTGTGTGGACAATCTTCTCATGGTGGTGGAATAATTTGGCTCCTATTCCAGTTTAAAGATCAACTGGGACAAATTTGGTATCTTTACCTTGGGGTGTCAATGCTCCACCATAGTCAGTTACCCTTGAAGTGGACTTCCTGCTTTAAATATCTAGGTATGTGGATCTCTAATGATGTTACTAAAATGTGCCATTGAACATTCAACCCCAGAATTTTTGAAACATGTTGTGACCACAGCTAGTAGATGAGCCTTTAGAACCAAGCTATTAGAGGTCTTCACCTTTAGCAGACACTTTTCCCGCGAACTGATGTTGTTCGGAGGTAATCAGATGCTCCCAGGATTTAGACTCTAGTGTAGTAAAGGTTTATCAGAATAACTGCGCACAGGATGGAGGTAATCTAAATACTGGAGGTTGGTACCAAGGATATGCCAGGGTAGTGGGTCAGAAGCAAGCAAGGAGGGTCGTGAAGAAGGCCAGAGGTCGGTGCAGGCATCAAACAGAGGAATCCAGGAAACAGGCAAAGGTCAAAGGGGCACAAGTGTAGTTGCAGAGTCCTATAAACAATCCAAGGGTCACAACGGGATAACACTCTAAAGACATAGAACATATCCAACAGCAGGTCAGCAATATGTGCAGCACACTAACGCTATAACCTATCTGGCTACTTGGCTCTCCTCCATCGATCCAGCCTCAGTCTCCAGTGTTTCCTGTCCTTGCTGTGCCCACTCCTGAGAACTTCCATCCGGCGGTTCTCCTGGTCCTCCTGCTGCCTGGTCCAACCGTGCTTGAGGCCTACTTCCGGTTGAATCCCCAGCCACCAACTCCTATAATCCTTCCGCCCTACCATGGGTGAGGACGTCCACTCTCCCATTTCATCCCCCCCCCCATTCTACCTGTCCACTGGCTCCTATCCCTTCTCACCTCCTGCGGTCCAATTCCCTTACCACCTGCTCCCACCTCACCACCTCTTTAATCTGTTAGTCACCACTGGCATCTTCCCCTCTTCGTTTAAACATGCTCTTGTGTCACCCATTATAAAGAAACCTAATCTTGATCCCACTTAACTCTCTAACTACCGCCCAATTTCTCTTCTCCCATTTGCCTCCAAACTACTTGAGAGGCTCGTCTGCAACCCTCTTCCACCCTTCCAGTTGAGGTCCCACAGGGCTCTGTTCTTGGAGCCTTTTCACTATACACCTCCTCCCTGGGTGAGCGCATCAGCTCCTTCGGCCTCAAGTACCACCTTTATGCTGACAACACTTAACTCTACCTATCATTTCCTGATCTCTCAAGTCAAGTGATTGCCTTAATAATAGATTTTGAAAAGGTGCTACATAAAATTATAGTGTGCAATAAAACAAAGTAAATGTGCTAACTATATTTTAATTGTAGATGAAATACTTAATTTTCTTTGCAAGGATCCCAGACTTATCAACATCTTGTTGGGACGTCTTCTCCTTCAGTTTCTCTGGCAACTGCTTGTTGTAAAAGAAATTGCTTTCCCAAGACACCCAGTGGTGATGCAGATGAGTTCGCTAAACATTTTGATATTTGCTGTGTTGTAAAAGAATTGCCCAAAAATCGTGACAGCTCTGCCCTAAAATCAACTAGTCATTCCCTTTGGAAGGCCATTATCAGCAATTACATCATACTACACAGACTTCTATGATATTGGGATGAATTAGTATTGTTGGAGGAAGATTATCACTAAACCCTGCCACCTCTCCAGTTTCGCAGTGAGCTATGGTACAATAAAATGTAACTGCAGATTTAGACCAAGACTGTCAGCCCTATTATTTCTATTTCAGCAATTACAATTAGCAATGGAGCAATGGAGCTCTTCTCTTTGGGTGTTACCTATATAACGCAGCACAATTTGCCTGCAAATTCTACAGACAAGCCTGCTTGTCTTCCTCTCCATCAATGACTCTTAGCAATTGAGCACTCGTCTTTGGGTGTATATTACACCCAAACATTATTAGTGACAATTATGAAAAATACAGTTTAATCCCTGATAGGCCCTCCACCATCCTTTGCATGTTAATAGTAGGATTGGTTGGAATTATGGTCAAGGTCACACATTTTTTTTGACAAATCCTTCAAACCAGCCCAGATATCAAACTGTTGTGGTCTGCCACCTGGATCATCCCTGCTTGTGTTTGGAAAGTGCATATTGGTGCCAGAACCTCACATGCCAGAACTGCTCCCACTGGTGCCACACTGCTGCAGGACTTACACAATCAACCGCATCCTCATCGTCGGATACCCAAATCTCCCCCACATTCTCTTCTAAAGACAAAGTGTCATCCTCACTTGGTGTATCACCGGCTACACTCGGGCTGTTCAGGCACACATCAGCAGAACTGCTGAAAGGGCCCTTCTTTAGGGGTACACTAACAGAATGGTCACGATTAGACATCCCACTGTTGAATGGACTCTCCACAGGGATTGGTGTTATTTCTGATTCAGAGCAAACATTATCCTCTAATGCCTTACTGTTATCTTGCAGCTCGGCTTTGACGCGCAACAGTAGTTGTGCACAAATTGTAGGCTGGGTAACTTTTTGGGATCTGCCCCTAATAGCCAAAGGTGAAGGCATCATTCTCTCTTTGCCACTACGTGTGTAGAATGGCATGCTTGCAATTTTTTTTTTATCGTTACTTAACTTTTGCTCAGTTACACTTCTTTTTCGCTTCAATACAGTAAATTTTTTTGGGGTTTTTGTTTTATGCACTAATTTGGAAACACTCTGTTGTTTGACATCGCCTTGGCCAGATGACGTACTGGGAACACTAACATCAGGACTGGTGACAGAACCTGGTTGCTCATTCTGATCATATGTGGACTGCTTTGAATCCATTCTGAGCACAAAGCACTGGGGAGTGCTAAAAATTATTTGGTAGATACTGCTGACAGATATGACTTTTGACAGCCAGAAATATTTATGCACAATTATGGGGGACACCCCAAAAGCACCGAGGAGTGCTAAAAATTAGTTGGTAGATACTGCTGATAGATATGACTTTTGACAGCCAGAAATATTTATGCACAATTAGGGAGGACACCCTAAAAGCACTGAGGAGTGCTAAAAATTATTTAGTAGATACTGCTGACAGATATGACTTTTGACAGCCAGAAATATTAATGCACAATTAGGGAGGACACCCCAAAAGCACTGAGGAGTGCTAAAAATTATTTAGTAGATACTGCTGACAGATATGACTTTTGACAGCCAGAAATATTTATGCACAATTAGGGAGGACACCCCAAAAGCACTGAGGAGTGCTAAAAATTATTTAGTAGATACTGCTGACAGATATGACTTTTGACAGCCAGAAATATTAATGCACAATTAGAGAGGACACCCCAAAAGCACTGAGGAGTGCTAAAAATTATTTAGTAGATACTGCTGACAGATATGACTTTTGACAGCCAGAAATATTAATGCACAATTAGGGAGGACACCCCAAAAGCACTGAGGAGTGCTAAAAATTATTTAGTAGATACTGCTGACAGATATGACTTTTGACAGCCAGAAATATTTATGCACAATTAGGGAGGACACCCTAAAAGCACTGAGGAGTGCTAAAAATTATTTAGTAGATACTGCTGACAGATATGACTTTTGACAGCCAGAAATATTAATACACAATTAGGGAGGACACCCCAAAAGCACTGAGTAGTGCTAAAAATTATTTAGTAGATACTGCTGACAGATATGACTTTTGACAGCCAGAAATATTAATGCACAATTAAGGAGGACACCCCAAAAGCACTGAGGAGTGCTAAAAATTATTTAGTAGATACTGCTGACAGATATGACTTTTGACAGCCAGAAATATTAATGCACAATTAGGAAGGACACCCTAAAAGCACTGAGGAGTGCTAAAAATTATTTGGTAGATACTGCTGACAGATATGACTTTTGACAGCCAGAAATATTTATGCACAATTATGGGGGACACCCCAAAAGTGCTGGGGAGTGCCAAATATTAAGAAAAAATAATAAACCTCTATCCTCCTCTCTGCACTAGCGATTTTGGTTAGAGCAATTGCAAGAACAATATTGTATTCTCTGTCCCTGCTCTAATCAGCCTATGACTACACCCTGCTCTCTCCCTCTGTCAAATGGCGATGGATTGCTGTGAAGGCGTGTATTTATAAAGTTGAAGTATCGCGAGAACCGAGCCCCGAGATCCGACGACGTCACGATGACGTTCGGCCTCGATTTGGATTCGGAACGGGCGGGTGAGTACCGAGCTGCTCAGCTCGGTACTCGGATACCCAAAGTTCGGATGGGTTCGGTTCTCGGAGAACCGGACCCGCCCATCTCTACTATGAACAGCAATTACTAACATGTACTGTGACAGTGATTGCCTGTTTTTTTCTATTATGTTACTGCTATCTCTTTGTATGCTGGCTGTCAACCAAGTTGATTGAATAAAAATTTGAGATAAAAAAAAAAAAGAAACCAAACACACACAGAAGTGACACATGTGATAAGTACAGTCCGGAGGATGTCCCCTCACTTACATCACTAATAAGCTAGAAATTTGGCAGAACCAAACACTATTTTAGCAGAAAAATGGAAGTTTTATTTAAAAACTGCACACCTATTGACACCTTACTAAACTTTCCTTCCCCAAGCCGGAGCCCTGCGGTTGTCCCGTGGATCCGGTAGTCACAGTGACAGCTGAGATCTACTACTGACTGCATGATGGCAGCTCCACAAAGTCAGCTGAGGAATTCTATATTGTACTTTACCACCCTAAACATATTTCACTGCTATTTGATAACAGCTGTAGCCATGGCTGGAAGATTTCTCCTTTAGTCACTCACTTCAATGTGCAATAATACCATTGTCACATCATCAGCTGATTTCCTGTTGTCAGCGGTCAGTCAGCAGTGGTCAGTCAGTGGCAGTTTGGACTTTGACTGGACTGTGTGTTGATATAGATTGCGCGACTGTTGACACAAAGGTGGTGACTGGTGGCACAGCGGAACAATTCTTTTTGGGACAACATACAGCATCCTCAAAATGAACAACGATTTCGCTGGTCATCGCCATGACGGAGGAAGAGGTGATGGTGACACAGATATGAAGATTGCGACGGGGACGGGATTTATTAGCTTGATCCTCACAATCTCATCAATATATCTGTGTGATATAAAGAGGAAAATGCAAAAGATGAAATTGCAGAAACTGCTAAAGGCAGCATGTCTCTCTGGTCTTCTGTACATTGTTTGTACAAAATATTTTTCCTGTTCAGAAAACAGACAATCGATCAAATTCCTCATGGTCGAATTAGAGGAACAAATAAAAGAAAATAGAATCATGGAGAACTATATCGAGATACTGCAGAATCAACTAGTGGAAGCGGAGAAGGAAATTAAAACCAAGAAAAAGAAAATCCAGATCATACAGCATGAACTGAAACAACTGCTGATGAGTGTGACCAGAACACTGCAAGATCTGGATGAGATGGATTTTCAGATGGACTTCCCTGTTCCCGTCTCATGGGAGGAATGATGTATGGCAGGAGCTTGTCTGCATGGGGACAAGAAGAGCGTGGGGACATGAGTAATACTTGGGACATTAATTAAGACATAATACATTAATTTGAAAAGTTGATTGTTTATCCAATTAAAAAAAACATAGCATGTTAAGAAATGTGACCCTGATATTGTATGTTTTCTGAAGACTCATTTTAAGATTCTCCTGCTTAAAAAACCTTGAATCAGGTGGGCTTAGTATGCCATCCATTCTTCCATTTCCAGGGGTGTATCTGTTCTAGTACATAAACATCTCCTTTTCCTGCTGGATGATGCCCAAATTGATTCCCAAGGCAGATTTGTGTTTCTGAGAGCTACAATTAACTCTGCTCTGTTACTGATTTTACCACCCCCATATAGTAATGATGTCCCGAGTTCATGACGCTTTAGCCTGACTCCCCTATTATCTGCCTTGGTGACTTCAATAATTTAATGGGCAAAGACTCGGACACTAAAGGGACTGTCTAACCTCTGTCTCCACTGGTAATTTGGCCTTAAAAAAAACCTGTTCACTGAATTAGGCTTTGTAGATGTGTGGAGGTTAAGGCACCCTAGTTCCATCCAATTTTTCTGCATCTCGCCCCCTCACAATGCGTCCACTTGCATTGATCTAGCACTTATTTCTAGCCCACTGGTGCCTGCTGTGCGCGAGGTAGAATATATTTCTGTTCACTCCCCTCTTCTTTTGCATATATAGATTATAATGTCACAAAGGGTCAAGCCTTCTGGAAATTCAACCCATTTTGGTTGTCACGCATGGGGGTGACTTCTGACTTGGTTGTCCAATGGGAGGGCTTCCTTGCTGTGAATACTCTTACTGCGAGAGCTTCTGTTGTCTGGGATTCCTTTAGAAGCCTATCCAAGGCACATGATAAATAGGGTGGCTGTCCTCAAAAGTTTTCTAGAGATAAGAAACAAAAGTTGAAACAAACGTATATGGACATTGAGGCTTTCTATCTTGAATCTCATTCCTCCGCCACTTATCTCAATTGGCTTTCTGCTCACATAATGTGGACTGATTACCTGTTGAATAAACCTAAGTGTAAGTCATTTTATAGCAAGTATGACCAGTATATGGAGGTGGATATGACTAGAAGCTTCCTAGACTACCTGGCTCTCATGGAAGCTGCTACTACTGTTGTGCCTGTAATAGTACATACGAATTAAACACTCCTGATCAGGGAAGGGCTGGCAAATTTTAGCCTGGTGGGCAAAACTTGAGTCAGCAGCCTATTAGGAACATTTTAAAGGGAAAATAATACAGGTGGCCCAGTGACTCAGTTCAAGGTAGCCCACTATAGGACTGGCCAGGGGAACAGATGCCCCCCTGCCCCCCCGCCCAGCCTGCCCCTGCCCCTGCTCCTGATGCCTAAAATAGGTTTCCGAAATTGCTATAGTGATGTATATACATCCAGGGCACACTATAGTGAGAGGGACCTATCTCAGTACTGTTAGAGCCATAACTAGGCAGGTGCAGGCGGTGCTCGTCGCCCATGGTGCAGCAGTTGCCGCAACTTGCCTCTGTGACAGCAAGCTGCAGATTGCTGAGGGGCCCTTTCGCTCTTCTACCCTCCCCTCTGCCCTCAAGCTCACCCCATCTGTGCGTGTGACAGACAGACCATACCTCCCGATTCACGGACTTCAAAGGGGTGGGGCTTGTCTGAAAGGGGGCAGAGCTTTGCCAAAATGTACTTCCGTCTTTTTAACAAAGCCCCCTGCTTGTGACAGCTTCGGTCTCCTCCCCTTTACTCTCTTTGGGGTCTATTTATGACCCTTCGTTTTTTTGACTTGATACTTTTCAATCCTTATCTCCTTGATAAGGATTGAAAAGTAACGGCTATGTATTAAAAAAATTCTCAGGGACAGCAGTGCCGATAACCTGCTGTCCCTGAGAAGTGACTCGCCTGATCATCGCAGTCTTTTCTCATTTTTCAATGCTTCGATAATCTTCTCTTTTTTTTTTTTGTCTTTTTTTGTCTTTTTTTGTTAGTGCGCATGCACCGACTGAATAGTTGGTGCATGCGTAGTAACATCCTGGCCGGCAATCTGCAGGATGATTGACAGGGAGGGATCACATGATCTCTCCACACATGCGCTGTCTTCAGAGCAGAGCTGGACAGCGCGAAAGTTTTCAGATATGTTAATGTACACCAGCTTCCGATGGCGTACATTAACATGTAAAAAAAGAGAAAAGTTTCTCTAATTAAACTTTCATACATAGCGGTTCTGAGCACTTCCCATACACTGTTATGGGGAGTGCTCAGAAAAACGATAGGAAATGCAAAGCAGCAGATATCTGAGATATCTGCTGCGATGCTTCAATGGTACATAGTGATTTCACGGTAAACCCCCAAAAACTGTTGTTTTCGGGGGTTTACCACAGGAAAAATGCTTGTTAAATAGACCCCTTTGTGACAGCCTCTGCCCCCTCCCTGTGTGTGTGTGTCAGCGTCAGCATCTGCCCCCCCTCCCTCTGAGTGAGTGTGTCAGCCTCTGCCTGCTCCCTCTGTGTGTGTGTGTGTACTTGGACTATTCCCTGAATGTCAGTTGATGGACTTTTATTTGGACTATCTTTTAACACTGGAAGAGGTGGATGATGCCATAATTGAACTCTACAAGCAACACAGAGCATATTATGTCACTAGAAACCATTGCTATTCTTTTTGAATCTGGTATCTTGTCTGTCTCTATGGCTGAAGCGCTGATAGTGGTACTACCGAAACTGGGAAAGAACCCCCTATATCCATAATCATACAGGACTATCTCTCCTTTCCACTGATGTCAAACTTTTAGCTAAACTTTTGGCCCTTAGACTTAATTAAGTGATCTTGGAGCTGATTCACCCAGATCAAATGGGGTTTATGCCTGGGAAGTCGACCTTTCTAAATTTAAGGAGCTTATTAACTATCATGCAGGTGACCAGTTGAATGCCCAGGAAGTGGTGGTAGTTTCCCTTGATGAAGCTAAAGCATTTGATTCTGTGGAATGAACATACTTATCAGAGCTAATGAAAAGGTTTGGGATAGGTCCCGTATTTATTGAGTTCAGCTCTTTTCCAACCCGGTGGCACGGGTGCATGTTAATGGCTTTGTGTCCCATTCTTTCAAGTTAGGCAGAGGTACTTGACAAGAGTGTCCTCTCACACCTCTCCTGTTTGCCTTGGCCATAGAGCCTCATGCCTGTATAGTCCATTACACTCCCACAATTAGAAGCCCTAGAACTACTCCTCGGGAGGATAAGGTGACCTTATATGCAGACGATATGTTTATTTTCTTCTCAGACACATGAGGCTGTGTGGACAATCTTCTCATGGTGGTGGAATAATTTGGCTCCTATTCCAGTTTAAAGATCAACTGGGACAAATTTGGTATCTTTACCTTGGGGTGTCAATGCTCCCCCATAGTCAGTTACCCTTGAAGTGGACTTCCTGCTTTAAATATCTAGGTATGTGGATCTCTAATGATGTTACTAAATTTGCCATTGAACATTCAACCCCAGAATTTTTGAAACATGTTGTGACCACAGCTAGTAGATGAGCCTTTAGAACCAAGCTATTAGAGGTCTTCACCTTTAGCAGACACTTTTCCCGCAGAACTGATGTTGTTCGGAGGTAATCAGATGCTCCCAGGATTTAGACTCTAGTGTAGTAAAGGTTTATCAGAATAACTGCGGTATAGGATGGAGGTAATCGAAATACTGGAGGTTGGTACCAAGGATATGCCAGGGTAGTGGGTCAGAAGCAAGCAAGGAGGGTCGTGAAGAAGGCCAGAGGTCGGTGCAGGCATCAAACAGAGGAATCCAGGAAACAGGCAAAGGTCAAAGGGGCACAAGTGTAGTTGCAGAGTCCTATAAACAATCCAAGGGTCACAACGGGATAACACTCTAAAGACATAGAACATATCCAACAGCAGGTCAGCAATCTGTGCCGCACACTAACGCTATAACCTATCTGGCTACTTGGCTCTCCTCCATCGATCCAGCCTCGGTCTCCAGCGTTTCCTGTCCCTGCTGTGCCCACTCCTGAGAACTTCCATCCGGCAGTTCTCCTGGTCCTCCTGCTGCCTGGTCCAACCGTGTTTGAGGCCTACTTCCGGTTGAATCCCCAGCCACCAACTCCTATAATCCTTCCGCCCTACCATGGGTGAGGAAGTTCACTCTCCCATTTCATCCCCCCCCCATTCTACCTGTCCACTGGCTCCTATCCATTCTCACCTCCTGCAGTCCAATTCCCTTACCACCTGCTCCCACCTCACCACCTCTTTAATCTGTTAGTCACCACTGGCATCTTCCCCTCTTCGTTTAAACATGCTCTCGTGTCACCCATTATAAAGAAATCTAATCTTGATCCCACTTAACTCTCTAACTACCGCCCCATTTCTCTTCTCCCATTTGCCTCCAAACTACTTGAGAGGCTTGTCTGCAACCCTCTTCCACCCTTCCAGTTGTGGTCCCACAGGGCTCTGTTCTTGGACCCTTTTGGACTCTTTTCACTATACACCTCCTCCCTGGGTGAGCGCATCAGCTCCTTCGGCCTCAAGTACCACCTTTATGCTGACAACACTCAACTCTACCTATCATCTCCTGATCTCTCTCCCTCCCTCCTCTCTAGGGTGTCCGCATGCCTCTTTGCCATCTCCTCCTGGATGTCCTCTAGATTTCTTAAACTCAATCTTGCTAAAACCGAACTCATTGTCTTTCCTCCCTCTCGAACCTCCTCCCCCTCCGACCTCTTTATCACTGTCGACAAATCCTTGCTAAAATGGAGAAAATCCCTTTCCACCTACGAGATAAAGACGATAAGTTTTACCAAATCTGGGCCCCCTGGTTACACCACTAATGCCCCCAATACTGCTCCTCCTATGGGTTGACTCGGTCGTACTAGACACTTCTGTTCATAATAAGCCTGCAGATAAAGCTACTCCTTCCGAGGTCTGAGACACCGACATGTTCTATTTCACTAGCATAGATGACCCCCCTCCCTCCCCCCCTTTCCACCCATTACCCTTTCTAATAATAAGGATATTGCCTGAGTCAATTCATTTCTCCAATTTTGTGCCACATGTTGCTATGAACAGCAATTACTAACATGTACTGTGACAGTGATTGCCTGTTTTTTTCTATTATGTTACTGCTATCTCTTTGTATGCTGGCTGTCACCCAAGTTGATTGAATAAAAATTTGAGTTTAAAAAAAAAAAAAACAACATACACACAGAAGTCACACATGTGATAAGTACAGTCCGGAGGATGTCCCCTCACTTACATCACTAATAAGCTAGAAATTTGGCAGAACCAAACACTATTTTAGCAGAAAAATGGAAGTTTTATTTAAAAACTGCACACCTATTGACACCTTACTAAACTTTCCTTCCCCAAGCCGGAGCCCTGCGGTTGTCCCGTGGATCCGGTAGTCACAGTGACAGCTGAGATCTACTACTGACTGCATGATGGCAGCTCCACAAAGTCAGCTGAGGAATTCTATATTGTACTTTACCACCCTAAACATATTTCACTGCTATTTGATAACAGCTGTAGCCATGGCTGGAAGATTTCTCCTTTAGTCACTCACTTCAATGTGCAATAATACCATTGTCACATCATCAGCTGATTTCCTGTTGTCAGCGGTCAGTCAGCAGTGGTCAGTCAGTGGCAGTTTGGACTTTGACTGGACTGTGTGTTGATATAGATTGCGCAACTGTTGACACAAAGGTGGTGACTGGTGGCACAGCGGAACAATTCTTTTTGGGACAACATACAGCATCCTCAAAATGAACAACGATTTCGCTGGTCATCGCCATGACGGAGGAAGAGGTGATGGTGACACAGATATGAAGATTGCGACGGGGACGGGATTTATTAGCTTGATCCTCACAATCTCATCAATATATCTGTGTGATATAAAGAGGAAAATGCAAAAGATGAAATTGCAGAAACTGCTAAAGGCAGCATGTCTCTCTGGTCTTCTGTACATTGTTTGTACAAAATATTTTTCCTGTTCAGAAAACAGACAATCGATCAAATTCCTCATGGTCGAATTAGAGGAACAAATAAAAGAAAATAGAATCATGGAGAACTATATCGAGATACTGCAGAATCAACTAGTGGAAGCGGAGAAGGAAATTAAAACCAAGAAAAAGAAAATCCAGATCATACAGCATGAACTGAAACAACTGCTGATGAGTGTGACCAGAACACTGCAAGATCTGGATGAGATGGATTTTCAGATGGACTTCCCTGTTCCCGTCTCATGGGAGGAATGATGTATGGCAGGAGCTTGTCTGCATGGGGACAAGAAGAGCGTGGGGACATGAGTAATACTTGGGACATTAATTAAGACATAATACATTAATTTGAAAAGTTGATTGTTTATCCAATTAAAAAAAACATAGCATGTTAAGAAATGTGACCCTGATATTGTATGTTTTCTGAAGACTCATTTTAAGATTCTCCTGCTTAAAAAACCTTGAATCAGGTGGGCTTAGTATGCCATCCATTCTTCCATTTCCAGGGGTGTATCTGTTCTAGTACATAAACATCTCCTTTTCCTGCTGGATGATGCCCAAATTGATTCCCAAGGCAGATTTGTGTTTCTGAGAGCTACAATTAACTCTGCTCTGTTACTGATTTTACCACCCCCATATAGTAATGATGTCCCGAGTTCATGACGCTTTAGCCTGACTCCCCTATTATCTGCCTTGGTGACTTCAATAATTTAATGGGCAAAGACTCGGACACTAAAGGGACTGTCTAACCTCTGTCTCCACTGGTAATTTGGCCTTAAAAAAAACCTGTTCACTGAATTAGGCTTTGTAGATGTGTGGAGGTTAAGGCACCCTAGTTCCATCCAATTTTTCTGCATCTCGCCCCCTCACAATGCGTCCACTTGCATTGATCTAGCACTTATTTCTAGCCCACTGGTGGCTGCTGTGCGCGAGGTAGAATAAATTTCTGTTCACTCCCCTCTTCTTTTGCATATAAAGATTATAATGTCACAAAGGGTCAAGCCTTCTGGAAATTCAACCCATTTTTGTTGTCACGCATGGGAGTGACTTCTGACTTGGTTGTCCAATGGGAGGGCTTCTTTGCTGTGAATACTCTTACTGCGAGAGCTTCTGTTGTCTAGGATTCCTTTAAAAGCCTATTCAAGGCACATGATAAATAGGGTGGCTGTCCTCAAAAGTTTTCTAGAGATAAGAAACAAAAGTTGAAACAAACGTATATGGACATTGAGGCTTTCTATCTTGAATCTCATTCCCCCGCCACTCATCTCAATTGGCTTTCTGCTCACATAATGTGGACTGATTACCTGTTGAATAAACCTAAGTGTAAGTCATTTTATAGCAAGTATGACCAGTATATGGAGGTGGATATGACTAGAAGCTTCCTAGACTACCTGGCTCTCATGGAAACTGCTACTACTGTTGTGCCTGTAATAGTACATACGAATTAAACACTCCTGATCAGGGAAGGGCTGGCAAATTTTAGCCTGGTGGGCAAGACTTGAGTCAGCAGCCTATTAGGGACATTTTAAAGGAAAAATAATGCAGGTGGCCCAGTGACTCAGTTCAAGGTAGCCCACTATGGGACTGGCCAGGGGAACAGATGCCCCCCTGCCCCCCAGCCCAGCCTGCCCCTGATGCCTAAAATAGGTTTCTGAAATTGCTATAGTGATGTATATACATCCAGGGCACACTATAGTGAGAGGGACCTATCTCAGTACTGTTAGAGACATAACTAGGCAGGTGCAGGCGGTGCCCGTCGCCCAGGGTGCAGCAGTCGCCGCAACTTGCCTCTGTGACAGCAAGCGGCAGATTGCTGGGGGGCCCTCTCGCTCTTCTACCCTCCCCTCTACCCTCAAGCTCACCCCATCTGTGCGTGTGACAGACAGACCATACCTCCCGATTCACGGACTTCAAAGGGGTGGGGCTTGTCTGAAAGGGGGCACAGCTTTGCCAAAATGTACTTCCGTCTTTTTAACAAATCCCCCTGCTTGTGACAGCTTCGGTCTCCTCCCCTTTACTCTCTTTGGGGTCTATTTATGACCCTTCGTTTTTTTTGACTTGATACTTTTCAACCCTTATCTCCTTGATAAGGATTGAAAAGTAACGGCTATGTATTAAAAAACTTCTCAGGGACAGCAGTGCCGATAACCTGCTGTCCCTGAGAAGTGACTCACCTGATCAACGCAGTCTTTTCTCATTTTTCAAGGCTGCGATGATCTTCTCTTTTTTTTTTTGTCTTTTTTTGTCTTTTTTTGTTAGTGCACATGCACCGACTGAATAGTTAGTGCATGCGCAGTAACATCGTGGCCGGCAAACTGCAGGATGATTGACAGGGAGGGATCACATGATCCCTTCACACATGCGCTGTCTTCAGAGCAGAGCTGGACAGCGCGAAAGTTTTCAGATATGTTAATGTACGCCAGCTTCCGATGGCGTACATTAACATGTAAAAAAAGAGAAAAGTTTCTCTAATTAAACTTTCATACATAGCGGTTCTGAGCACTTCCCATACACTGTTATGGGGAGTGCTCAGAAAAACAATAGGAAATGGAAAGCATCTGAGATATCTGCTGCGATGCTTCAATGGTACATAGTGATTTCACGGTAAACCCCCAAAAACTGTTGTTTTCGGGGGTTTACCACAGGAAAAATGCTTGTTAAATAGACCCCTTTGTGAGAGACTCTGCCCCCTCCCTGTGTGTGTGTGTCAGCATCAGCATCTGCCCCCCCTCCCTCTGAGTGAGTGTGTCAGCCTCTGCCTGCTCCCTCTGTGTGTGTGTGTGTGTGTACTTGGACTATTCCCTGACTGTCAGTTGATGGACTTTTATTTGGACTATCTTTTAACACTGGAAGAGGTGGATGATGCCATAATTGAACTCTACAAGCAACACAGAGCATATTATGTCACTAGAAACCATTGCTATTCTTTTTGAATCTGGTATCTTGTCTGTCTCTATGGCTGAAGTGCTGATAGTGGTACTACCGAAACTGGGAAAGAACCCCCTATATCCATAATCATACAGGACTATCTCTCCTTTCCACTGATGTCAAACTTTTAGCTAAACTTTTGGCCCTTAGACTTAATTAAGTGATCTTGGAGCTGATTCACCCAGATCAAATGGGGTTTATGCCTGGGAAGTCGACCTTTCTAAATTTAAGGAGCTTATTAACTATCATGCAGGTGACCAGTTGAATGCCCAGGAAGTGGTGGTAGTTTCCCTTGATGAAGCTAAAGCATTTGATTCTGTGGAATGAACATACTTATCAGAGCTAATGAAAAGGTTTGGGATAGGTACCGTATTTATTGAGTTCAGCTCTTTTCCAACCCGGTGGCACGGGTCCATGTTAATGGCTTTGTGTCCCATTCTTTCAAGTTAGGCAGAGGTACTTGACAAGAGTGTCCTCTCACACCTCTCCTGTTTGCCTTGGCCATAGAGCCTCATGCCTGTATAGTCCATTACACTCCCACAATTAGCAGCCCTAGAACTACTCCTCGGGAGGATAAGGTAACCTTATATGCAGATGATATGTTTATTTTCTTCTCAGACACATGAGGCTGTGTGGACAATCTTCTCATGGTGGTGGATTAATTTGGCTCCTATTCCAGTTTAAAGATCAACTGGGACAAATTTGGTATCTTTACCTTGGGGTGTCAATGCTCCCCCATAGTCAGTTACCCTTGAAGTGGACTTCCTGCTTTAAATATCTAGGTATGTGGATCTCTAATGATGTTACTAAATGTGCCATTGAACATTCAACCCCAGAATTTTTGAAACATGTTGTGACCACAGCTAGTAGATGAGCCTTTAGAACCAAGCTATTAGAGGTCTTCACCTTTAGCAGACACTTTTCCCGCAGAACTGATGTTGTTCGGAGGTAATCAGATGCTCCCAGGATTTAGACTCTAGGGTAGTAAAGGTTTATCAGAATAACTGCGGTATAGGATGGAGGTAATTGAAATACTGGAGGTTGGTACCAAGGATAGGCCAGGGTAGTGGGTCAGAAGCAAGCAAGGAAGGTCGTGAAGAAGGCCAGAGGTCGGTGCAGGCATCAAACAGAGGAATCCAGGAAACAGGCAAAGGTCAAAGGGGCACAAGTGTAGTTGCAGAGTCCTAGAAACAATCCAAGGGTCACAACGGGATAACACTCTAAAGACATAGAACATATCCAACAGCAGGTCAGCAATCTGTGCCGCACACTAACGCTATAACCTATCTGGCTACTTGGCTCTCCTCCATCGATCCAGCCTCGGTCTCCAGCGTTTCCTGTCCCTGCTGTACCCACTCCTGAGAACTTCCATCCGGCGGTTCTCCTGGTCCTACTGCTGCCTGGTCCGACCGTGCTTGAGGCCTACTTCCGGTTGAATCCCCAGCCACCAACTCCTATAATCCTTCCGCCCTACCATGGGTGAGGAAGTTCACTCTCCCATTTCATCCCCCCCTTCTACCTGTCCACTGGCTCCTATCCATTCTCACCTCCTGCGGTCCAATTCCCTTACCACCTGCTCCCACCTCAACACCTCTTTAATCTGTTAGTCACCACTGGCATCTTCCCCTCTTCGTTTAAACATGCTCTCGTGTCACCCATTATAAAGAAACCTAATCTTGATCCCACTTAACTCTCTAACTACCGCCCCATTTTTCTTCTCCCATTTGCCTCCAAACTACTTGAGAGGCTTGTCTGCAACCCTCTTCCACCCTTCCAGTTGAGGTCCCACAGGGCTCTGTTCTTGGACCCTTTTGGACTCTTTTCACTATACACCTCCTCCCTGGGTGAGCTCATCAGCTCCTTCGGCCTCAAGTACCACCTTTATGCTGACAACACTCAACTCTACCTATCATCTCCTGATCTCTCTCCCTCCCTCTTCTCTAGGGTGTCTGCATGCCTCTTTGCCATCTCCTCCTGGATGTCCTCTAGATTTCTCAATCTTGCTAAAACCGAACTCATTTGTCTTTCCTCCCTTTGACCTCTCTATCACTGTCGACAATTCCTCTATCTCTCCTGTTCCCTAACTTCGCTGCCTGGGTCATCTTCGACTCCTGTCTCTTCTTTGCCCCTCACATTCACTCTCTTGCTAAATCCTGCCGCTTCCAGTTCCGTAACATCCCACGCATTCGGCTCTTACTCTCCCTGGATGCCACCAAATCTCTCATCCACTCTCTGATTATCTCCCTCTTGGACTACTGCAACCTTCTCCTTATTCTCCTCCCGCATTCTCATCTTTCTCCTCTTCGATCTGTACTCAACGCAGCTGTTAAGCTCGTCTTCCTATCTCACATCTTCACTTCTGTCTCCCCCCTTTACCAAGTCCTACACTGGCTCCACTTCCCCTACAGAATCCTTTTCAAGCTCCTCACACTCACATACAAGGTCCTCGCCAACTCCACTGTTTCCTACATCTCTAACCTCATCTCTATTCACACTCTATCCCGCCCACTGCAATCGGCTAATGATCATCACCTCTCTCTTTCAAACCCGCAGCTTGATAAATTTATCCCATAGTGCCTCTGTGTTAGGACAGATATATGCTAACGGGGTTCTCAAATCTTATGATAGAATTTACAGTCCCCAACACCATGTTTTATTGCTATGTTTAATTTAGGTATGCCTTGTTGACCTAATATGAACAGGGAGCCCCTTATCTTATAGAAGCTCCTATGAAGACCCTTCTTTAGCCTTTAGGGTACTTGAAACTATCCTCAATCATGTACTCATTAGGCGAGACCCTCGGATTAAACACAAGAAATTGATGCTGCCAAACTGCACATCAATGGAAAAAGTGAGAGGGGTATAGTCCATTGGAGCTCTCGCTGTTTGACTGTTTCTTTGATATTCTACTGTAGCAAATCCAGATATACCTCCTGCACAGAGTGTTACTTACTCCTTATAGATTAGCTAAATTTGGACAAGACTACCATTTGTCCAAAATGTGGTGATTCCTCTGGTTTATTCTGGCATCTCCTATGGCAATGCTCTAGAATCCAGTGCTTTTGGTCTCGAGTCATTAAGTGTATGAATAGAGGGGGTCTTACGGTTCCATTTAATTCATTGTACACATGCCCTTTTTGGTCTGCACTTGGAAAATATATTGAACAGACCAACGTGCCAATATACAGTGAATGTGTTCATGTTGGCCAAGGTCTGTATAGCTAGATTATAGATGGTTTCTACTAGTCCTAATGTTCATGACCAGATAAATTTGGTCAATGATATGGTGAGTCATGAACTTTTTGTATACAAAAGTAGGAAATGTCCATTGAAGTATGAGAATATTTGGGGGCGATGGATAGACTCCCCTTATTTGTTACCTTCATTGGCGAGACTCTCACTGTTGGATTAAATATGCGAGCACTCTTGTTGATGTTTTCTGTGTATTCTCTATTTATAAATCTTGCAGTATATTCTATAATGTGGCTGCATACTCTGTTATATCATGGCAATAACGCAAATAAAACATCCGTGCGTGTATGCGCAATAAGGTTTTTTTTTTATTTTTCTGTATTGTTTATACATACTATAAATATCAGCAAGGTTATTGATTTTTTGTCCCCTGGGGAAATCCAGTTTAAAGATGAAATACATAAAGTTTAATACAAGAACACCAACATTATCTTCTAGTATTCTACTCATTAGTCAGCAACCTATGAGAGCAAGCTTGTGACTGGCTTGTGGATTTCCGCACTTTTGGACTTTTTGAGGGAATATCAGATAAGCTGTTTATATATTTGAATAGTTTACATGCATTTTATAAGTGATATTAATGATTAAACCAGAGGGGGAAAAAAAGCCTGCGCTCGCTATATCCCATATTATATATGGTAACAGCTACATGGCAATAAGCCTGTGCTCAGTAAATCCCATATTATATATGGTACCAGCTACATGGCAATATAAATGCCCATATATGTATATGAAACAAAATGGCAGTTGTTTTCAGCGCTTATCCTTAACACTACATATCTGTGTGTGTCTAGCAAAATGAAAACATGAGGTATTAGTTCATATTTTGATCAAAATATTTAAGCCTGCATCCCAACGTCAAGGGTACCTCATTATACACTAACCTATATGATTTAAACACCATTAAAATGCAGGTAAAATCAGATGCACTCAACTCCCAGGTATACCTAATACCTCATGTTTTCATTTTGCTAGATACACACAGATATGCACTGTTAATGACAAGCGCTGACAACAACTGTCTTTTTATATTAATGATTAGTTTGAATATACTACACTATAGTTGTATCTTCTCTGTATCTTCAAAAGGATTGTGATTAATACACACGGAGTAGCACAGATGAGTTCAATATCTTATAAAAAAAGATAAGCTTGATTGTTTATTACTTTTGGAAGGAAGAATAATGGCTCTTGAGACCATTATTCCTCCTCTAGATAACTTTCCTTCTGACGCTACTTTCCCTGTAGCTCTCTTCTACAGGGTCTCTCCATCACCCACATTACTTGATACATGGACTTGACAAGTTGGTGGGGTGGACTGCCTACTTTTCCCTGACTACCCCTTCTGAGTCATTCTAAACCCAGCTCACTTACTTCCTCCTTCGGTCTGTACCACTCATTATGATGGAGACTGCCTTAGTCTAATCTTCTCATGCATCTGCTCCATATGTAGCTTTCCCAAGGTGGCTTTCCCAGTCTATGACCCTAACCACCTTTTCCCCCTGCCTCACCTTACCATCTCTCTCCAACTACTGCCTTATTTCTTTCCTCCACTATGCTTCCAAACTGCTTGAGTGACTTGTGTATAGCTGTCTAGCCCACTTCCTTTCCACACATTGTCTCATTGACCCTCTGACCCTTTCCTTGACCCGCTGCAATGGAGGTTCCACTCTCTGCACTCCACCATGGATTCCTACACTAAAGCGATCGATGATTAATTCTTCCCCTGTACACCATTAACTTAATTGGCCTTAGTGGCACTGTTTTCTCATTATTGAATTTTAACCCATTGTTCAATGTCTCTACTTCTGACCCATCCTCTCCTTCACTACTTTTATCTGTTGTTTACACTCAAGGCTGTGTACTTCTTCCATCTACATTTCTCTATGCCTCTTCTGTTTGTGAACTAGTATGCATTATGTGGCACCTAGCGATCCACTTTATCCCATTTCTTTTGTTCCATGTGTCCAACTGCCACTTTGTCATCTCTACTTAAATGTCCAAAAACTACCTAATTCTCAGCATGTCCTAAACTGATCTCATCTTCCCTCCTGCCAGTGTCACTACCCACCAAGTCTCTCGCATAACATCAAGTTCTCCCCAGTTCCCCATGCCCGCTGCATTGGTATCATCCCTGATCCTGCCTTCAGTTTTACTTAGCACAGCCAGTCGCTCATACTGTTATGTCGCCTCTTCCTTCAAACATTGCTAGAATACACACTCCTCTCACTCTGGATGTTACCAAAACCTTAAGAGGAGGACTGGCAAATTTTAGCCCGGGAGGGGCAAAACTCGACTCAGCAGTCTATTGGGAACATATTAAAGGAAATAAATGCTTGTGGCCCAGTGACCTAGCTCAAGATAGCCCTCTATGGGACCGGCCCGAGGGGCAGATGTCCCCCCAGCTCAGCCTTCCCATGAAAACCTTTATCCATTTTCTCACTATCTTCTGCAACCTTCTCCCATCTCATTCCTATTACAATTGACCTAAATGCCATCGTTAGAATAAACTTCTTATCTCGCTGCCCCATATTTGCTGCATATCTCTATACTGGTTCCCCATATCACATTCAAACTACTATCATTTTCAAAGCCCTTACCAAGACCTCATGCTTCATGCCCTCTTTGATCTGCCCTGGCTCCTCTCTGATTACCACCTCAAGGATTTTTTCTGTGCTGCTCCCCACTTATGGAACTCCCTACCTGCTGTGACTAGACTGTCACCAAACCTTCTATTCAATTTATTCAAGAGCTCTCTCAAATTTCCAATTATCTCCTATTGTCTGCCTTCTCTCTCATCCTCTAGATTGTAAGCTTTTGTGAGCAGGGCCTTCTCTACCCTCATATCTGCACCTTATATTTACTTGCTCTGTTTTTATATATGATTTGTTATTCCCACTCCTGTGCTGTAGAGTTTTGTGCTGCCTTACAAAAGATGATGTTCTAGTCTACTGGCCCCAAACCGGTATGTGACTGGATCGTATAGCACTTTTTCACGTTGCAATCTGGCTGGATTAATATGCAATCTGTGGCAATTAACCTCAAGTATCAATCTCCTATTTTCTTATGGATTGCTTGAGATCAAGGATCTCTTACCCTTAATACCCAGTCTTGTTTTATTACTGTGTTTGATAACCAAATGTCGGGATGTGCTAGGTAACTAAATGTTAATAATAATATTTGTAGGAAACAAATTTAATAAATTTAATAAAATGGGAATTTATAAATGCAGGGTAAAATGGCATTCTACAGTAGCAGTAAATGTGAAACTCAAAAATTGTATCGGTTGAATCTTTCAAAAGTGCCTGTTCTGTTGCAAAACTATATTTATGTGTAATTTCACCAATCTCTAGTCCCACCTTTATCTCCATTATGATCTGATAGAAAAGATACTGAAAATCACACACACCAACACACACACACAAACACTTTTCCTTCAATTATTATCCTTTTATTATATAGCGCGGACATATCTTGTAGCGATGTACATTAAGGGGATTGTAAAGCAAATTACATACAATGGCATGAAACAGAAGGAAAAGATCACTCTGCCCATATGAGTTTACAATCTAAGAGGTGGGGAAAACTGTTGATACATAAGGTAGCAGAATAATAACAATTGTAGCTGCTGGAGGGGAAAGCGTGTGGGGCTATGGTAAGGCAGCAGCATTAATCAGTCACCGATAATAAAGTGGCCAATGGTGACTGGCGTTTCTATGTAGATACAGAAGGTGTGGTGACATTGGAATGAGAAGAGATAATGGAAGGTGGATGCATAGAAGATGAACTAGTCAATGTACAAATTTTAAGGCCGTCAGTTTGCTGGTAACCATTACTGTCTTTATCTTATATGAACGCCTTCCTCTTTTGCTTCTAGAGAAGTCTGTTAACTCCATGCTGCACTGGCTTTCTTGTGGTTATCTGCCGGCTCAAAGTAGTTATATGTAGCTAGTTAAATACCTGGTAAGACTACAGGGGGTGTATTTACTAAACTGCAGATTTGAAAAAGTGGACATGTTGCATATAGCAACCAATTCTAGTTAGCATTTATTTAGTACATTCACAAAATGACAGCTAGAATCGGATAGGTTGCTATAGGCAACATCTCCACTTTTTCAAACCCGCAGTTTAGTAAATATACCCCCAGGAGTTTGTAGAGAAAACAGAATAATAACAGTTTCCTTTGGGTAAAGCTACAATCTGACAATGAAGATTTTATTGGTAAAATGTTTGCACTAGGAAGCATATTGTATGGAAGGAATACAGGGCCCCTGCTGTCATACAACTTCTGCAGATCACAAGGATTCCAAGTCATATGAAAGTTGTTTGGGACATTGAGATAAGATGATTACATGTTTAGTTCTAAAGAATGTTCCTGTTTCAGATCCTCTTATTAACCAGTGTAAATCCTTGTAGTTTACTGAGTTAATAAAGCGGAATAATAACATTTGTGAGCATTTGATACAGTGTATTGTTTATGTACTGTACGTTATACTGTGACAAGCCATTGAAGAATTTGTAAACAGTAAGGTTGTAAGACGCAGTCCGTTTCTGGGGATTTTAGCTTCAGTTGGCTTTCCCAGAATTGCTCCACAGCCTTCTGGGAATGAGAAGTGAGGAGGAGATGTTGCAATAGAAAAATACAATACTGTAAAAGGAACAAAATAATTAGGGTCTGTATCTTAATTACAAGATGACCTCATTATTTTATTCTAAGCAATGAACACTGTATTTTATTGGAGTGCTATGCACATGAAAATAACATGACTAATGTGACACAACTGGTGTAGGATTATTTATTTTACCTGAAGGTATATGGCAGTAAAAAATGAGTTACCTTGTACCAAATGTGTGAATGAAAAGGCTTATCTGTTACCAGGGCCCAGTGTCGGACTGGGGCATGAGAGGCCCACCGGGGGACTGCAACGGTAGGGGCCCACCAGAAGGGGTGTGGTCAGTCACCATAGAGGCGAGACCAGACACTAGAGAGGGAGTGGTCAGCCCGTGAAGAACATAGCTAACATAGTGAAGTATATCAAGAAATGTAGTGTTTATAAAGAGTGCATAGTCTAGGCCCCGCTCCTTAGATCAGGTCAAAGTCCC
Organism: Mixophyes fleayi; assembly: GCF_038048845.1. Classification (NCBI taxonomy): domain Eukaryota; kingdom Metazoa; phylum Chordata; class Amphibia; order Anura; family Limnodynastidae; genus Mixophyes; species Mixophyes fleayi. The sequence goes on from NC_134402.1 coordinate 154,010,756, forward strand.
TTCTACTCTCATCCCATGTTGCTTATAATAAGCCCCCCCTACTCTCACCCCATTTTGCTTATAATATGCCCCCCTGCTCTCACCCCATTTCACTTATAATAAGCCCCCCCTTGTTCTCACCTCATTTCACTTATAATAAGCCCCCTTGTTCTCACCCCATTTCACTTATAATAAGCACCCTTGCTCTCACCCCCATTTCACTTATAATAAGCCCCCCTGCTCTCACCCCCATTTCACTGCTAATAAGCCCCCCAGCTCTCAACCCATTTTGTTTATAAGCGACCCCTGCTCACCGCCGTTTCACTCTAACAAGCCCCCCTGTCCTCACCCCCATTACATTGCGACAAGCCCCATTGCCCACACACACATTACCACAACACTAACACACACAGACACACACACGCACACTACTTACTTACCTTGTCGCGCTTCCTGCACTGCACACATGGGACGACACCTGTCACATGGTGCGCGTCCCATGTTACTCCTAAATGGAATAGGCTACGCATGGGGGGGGGGAGGAAGTTGGCCGCTGCTCGTCCACTGGCCCCTCCCTCTTCAAAAAGGCTGTGTGGTCTTAAAGCGTTTTTGTATATAATTCTGTTTGAGGTAATAGGATCATTATCATCATAGCGGAAAATATGAATGGAGGATGACTGCAATCCGCATGTGTTGTGCGATCATGTTCCGAATCCACTAACAGGCCACAAGGAAGCCAGCCATGTTTGTGTCAGATATAGGACTGGATTAACCCGATGTCTAACTGGGCTACAGCCCAGGGGCCTCGGGCATCCAGGGGGCCCTTGTAAGTGCTCAGCAGCACTATTGATCGGTGCGGGGGCACCCCCGGCCCGATCAGTGCTGCTGATCCTGTCACTGTAGTCCTTCCCCGGCGCTCTGTAATCTCAGTAATCTCAGTAATCTCTTTACTGAGGAGATCTCACGAGATCTCCTCAGTAAGGAGCATACAGCACGCTGCGGAAGGACTACAGTGACAGGAGGAGGTAAGTGATTGGGTGGGCCTCACGGGTGGGGGGCATCTCACAGGGGGGGCCTCAACAGGGAATGGGGACCCTGGTCAGATTGTGCAATAATCCTTTCTCTCAGCTATACGGTCAAGGAGCCAGAACAGCCCTGGTGTGGCGACAATGCAGCCCAAGACAATCAGGAATTTTGTCTTGATTCCAGAACAGTTGGGAGATGCAGGGGCAAATGCAGCTCCATTTTGGCGATACTGTACTGTACATCAGCCGCGTCGCTGTCAAAGAAGTGTCCGCGGCAGTGCTGTATTGTAGTACAATACAGCACTGCTGCGAACGCTTCTTTGACAGCGCTGCAGCTGCTGTACAGTACAGTGCTGCTGGTAGGGCCAGTGTTTAGCGCCCGTTCGTTCGCAGAGGGGAGGGGTTTCTCCTGCGTGCGCCCCTGCGATGTATGCTACATATAACAGTGGCAGGTGTGCAAGGCATTGAAGGGGTGCTTTTAGGGAAGGGGAGGGGAAGGGAGTGGCTCAGTGCAGCACATCCTCCCAATTATGAAAATCTAAAATTTGGGAGGTATGCAAACAGTAAATGTATTTGACAATTATGACAAGCAAAATAACAATTCCACCAATAATAATTGTGTACATTGCTGATTGTGTTTACCACATAAACCCTATTGAAAGTGGATGGTGAACACATTTAAATGCATTAAATAACTTTCTGTTTCAATGTATTACAGAAAATTTATTGAAACTCATAGGGTAGATATAGATTGTTAGTAAAGTATGACTTTTGTAAATCAGTTCTGGGATGTTTGACACCTACTGCAAACCGTTAAAAAGAGTAACATGTTTTAGTGTTCAATGTCAAGAATAAAACAAATATTTACTTCTAGACTATTGAAAATGAACAGACGATGTCTACTATATTCGCACGTGGACACTGCAAGGCCCGGGACTTCTTCTTCAGAATGTTCAAGCCTCTTGTGTTGAGAGACAACTTTATGTTTATCTCTCACAGGCATTAGATGGGAAACAAGTTATAAACCTGATGAAGAGTTCAAGAACACCAACCTATCCCAAGTGAAGAATGATTTAGGGTAATGAAGACAAGGCTAGCCATGGGAGAACAACAGAACATTCAGATATTTGTTAGAACATCTATTTTCCCTGTCGTAGGGATCTCCTCAGGGATACCTCTCACTCATAAATTATTCCAACATCCTCGGTTGTCCAAGTCAGAAGATGCAGTGCCTTCAGATCCCTGTGATTGATAAAGGAATGACAGCCTGAGATTACTGTTAAAATAATCCACAACCCTTTGATACTATAGGGAGGTGAACCTCTCTACTATACTAGAGATTTCAGATTGGATAGAGGAGTCTTCCATTCTAATGGCTTCTTGTAATTCCGATTTTAACATCTGAAAATCTTGTTTTGTGGGAAGGGTTTTGCGATCTGGTAGGATCTAACTTAATCCACCTCTCTGGTTGGGTAATTGAGTATCCTGGACATTGTGTATAGCTGTATTCACTGATGAGTATGAGTGGGCATGTTGGGTAGACCCATCGCAATAGAGGAGTTCAAGACTTTCAAATAGTGCTTTGAATACAAATGAAGGTAGGTCTTCTCATTACTTTCCTAAGAACGCAATTTGTCAAATATCTGTCACCAGCCAAGCCCCCCCAAATATGGTCAGGTAAACATATTAGCATTGACTACGCCATAACATTAAATGTGCAGTCTGTAAAGGGGTGTGGCTTGGTGTAACATTGAATAGGGTGCATTTTTCCCCACTCTTCCCGGGAACCTGTGTTGCCATCAGTTGCTCTCCCTTGCCGGCCCTGCTTGTCTGTGCCAGCAATATCACATATGACCTGTGCCTTTCAACTCTCTACCTGTCTCATCTGGAGTAGTTTTTCCATCAGATCTGCAGTCTGTGACCCATTTCCCTACATCTATGTATGGTGTCTGGATTGTAAATCTGAACTTCTGTGCCACATGTGTGAGTGCTTTCCTGTGTTCTAGTGACCCATCTTTATTTCCTGTGACTTTCCAACAGTACTGTATTGTTTGAGGGACACCTGAAATGTGGCAGCTGGGCTACGTTAATTGGCGTCTCCTTCTCCCAGGGACTATAATTATCTCTACTGGGACATATTGTTTCTCCTTTGTTGGCGGTATCTGAAACATAGCAGCTGGCCTTTCTGTCTTATATTTTGTCATTATGGGGCAGATCCAGATTTGAGAGATATGCTCGTCAACCCCCGACTACCACTAAGGAAGGCACTTCTCTTGCTCCCACCTTTAAACCCCTAACTTACCCTGTGCATTCAATTCAGGAGGACTCTCCATCTCTCCAGCAGGTGTTGCTTGCCAATACTAGCTCAGAGAAGTGGGTTACCGATAAGATCAGCAAAGTGCAGGTGGACCTCTCATTGATCTGCCAAGTACTGCAAAAAATGTGTGAAAGGGTAGGGGAAGCTGAGAATGTTATCTCCATCTTTGAGGACGTTACTGCTGCTCTCAAAGAGAGACTGAATAACCTGGCTGTGCAAATTGACCAGTGTAAATAAAAAATGCCAACCTGGAGAGTCGTTTAAGGCGCAATAATCTCCGATTTGTCAGCCTTTTGGAACATGCTGAGGGCACTAATCCTTGAAATGTTTCTGCATTTCTGGCTCCTTAATTTGTTTGGTAAAAAGGCCTTTTCTTCTCACTTTGTGGTGGTGAAGGCACACAGACTTCCACCCCAGGCGCCGCAACCTAGTGCACCACTTTGCTAAACTGTAACACTTTAAAGACCAGGGAGCTGTTCTCCAACTGGCACAACAACCTGGACCTCTAAAATTCGAAACCATAACATCTCTGTTTTCCCGAACTTTGCTGTAGATGTTCAGAAATCAAGATCCCAATTTATCCATGTGAAGCACTAGTTGCATAACCTGCATCTACCCTACTCTATGTTGTTCCCAGCTCAGCTCTGTGTGGCGGAGACCGGGGAATGGGTTCACTTCTTTTATTCACTTTAGAAGGCTAGGGATTGGATGGAGCTGCGCAGACCTGACGGAGGCTGAGATGCCTGATTTGATGGTAAACGGGATTTATTATATATATTCTACATTTTTACCACCAGCACAAGTGCAGTATTACCAAGATTGGGAGCAGAGGTTAGCTGAATCTAGATGAGGACTCCAGCTAGAGATCTACAGCCCCATTACCCTGTATTTACTACTTTTCTGTATTTACAACTGTTTTAGTCATGTAGGGGGAGAAGGGGGGGGGTTTGGCTACAGGTATATCTTGTTCCATCGTGGGGTACTTGGGGTGGGTGTGGTAGGTGGGTATTAAGTTTCATTAGTGCCTAGTTTTCACTAGGCTAGTTAGTGGGTATGGTGGGGATTTAACATTGGATTTCTTAAGTGTAATACTGTAGACTTTAGCACTTTTCCAGGATATTTTGATATTCTCTCTGCTCACCTTCTATTGAAAATGTACAGATATGTGTTTATTTAGGCTACTTTTCTATATTGTGCACAGAACTGGCTGCCGGGCTCCTTCCCTCTGCATTTGGCTCCTCCATTTATCAGATGACTGGTTTTCAAGTGACCGGGTATGGCTGTGAGTAGAGTATATGGGAGGGGAAGGGAGCTTTGCCTGCTCACCTGGAACACTAGGGGTTTTTAATAATAGGATGAAACGCTCTCTTGTATTATCCCAAGTTCGAAAATATAACCCGGTTATTGCCTGCCTCAGTGAAACCCATTTATATGGCAGTAAGGTTTTGCTCTGAAGTAGCCTTGGGTGGGATCGACATACAAGTCAGTTCATTTTCCAGATTCATCATCATCACCATCATCATCATTTATTTATATAGATTCCTGTGGTGTTTCTATTCTAGTCAGGAAATAGTTAAATTTTACACTGGAACACATTTTGATTGATTCATATTGTTGATTTGTGTTTATTAGGGCGCTTGTTAATTTTTCCCCTCTTGTGATTCTTGCAGGTTATATCCTGCCCCCGTACAATGGTGAAGTCCTTAGGACAGCTGCAACTGAATTGCACTCTCACCAGCACCTCCGGTGGTGTGCCTAGGGGACTTTAATAATGTTCTTAACGCGAGCCTTGATAGGTGACGTGAAACTGGACAGCACTTTCCCTCCCGTTTCACTTCTTCCTCCTGCATGATTGACGAGATGGGCCTTGTTGATATATGGAGACTTCGGTATCTGGAAACACAACACTTTACTCCCACTCCACTACTTATCACTCCCTATCACAAATAAATCTGCTATTACCCTCCCTTAGGCTAGCCACATTTGTCACCTCAGTTAAATATCTTCCCAGGGGGATTTCAGACCATTCCCCATGCTGATGTGCCTAAATTTGGCGGGTGTGCGGGGTATCCAATTTTGGAAGCTAAATCCTACCTGTCTCAGGTAGGAAATCCCTCCTACATGTATATCAGGTCTAGATCAGACCTGATATACATGTTGGAGGGATTTTTTTATGATAATGTTGACATGTCCACCCAGGTCACTCTGTGGGATGCCTTTAAGGTGTTTCTCGGCAGAACCCTAATTAATTGAGATTCTGGCATAAAAATCTGCCACAAGAAGACAGAGTCGAATCTGGAATAAGATGTCAGGATTTAAAATGTTCATATCTTAGATCACACAATAAAGAGGTCAGACCTTTGTGGCTGCGAGCACAACTTGAGTGGAAGGATCACCTGTTTGATAAATCTAGACGCTGCCTCCTTTTCTCCAAACACTTACACTAGTCTCAGGTGTATATGGTGGGGGGCTATTTGACTTGTCTGGCCAAGGATCTGTTAGCTGGTAGAACCATTTTGGCCATTTATAATGTCTGGTGAGAAAAACTTTCTAGAGGAAGTGAAATTAGCCACACATTTTTTCTTTACTATAAAGAGCTCTGCGGTACCTAGGTGTCGTATACGTCTGTTCAACTCGCTTCCTACCTTGATACGGTTAGGTTGCTCAGACTCTTCCAGGACTGGGCCCTTTTCAAGGTGCCTCTTACTGTTGAGGAGATTGATTTTGCCATAGCTTCCTTTCCCAATAACAAGGCTCATTTGTATAAAATAAATTCAGGATTTCTTTGTACTGTTGTTACTGGATAATTTTACCAAACTATTAGAATTCGGCCATTTACCCCCTTCCATGTCTGAGGCGCTGATAATTGTGTTGCCCAAGCCTGATAAAGACCCCCTGCATCCAGAATCATATCTCCCTTTTATACACAGATACTGGACAAGATCCGATTGAACTCAATGATTTCCCAACTGGTGCGCCCTGACAAGACGGAGTTTATGCCAGGTGAGTTGACTACATCCAGTCTGCGTCGTCTCTACACTCACATCCAGTTTCTGCACGACGCTGAGCCGGTGGCTGCAGTGGTGTCTCTTGATGCTGCCAAGGCCTTCGACTTGGTGGAGTGGGGCATCTTAACGTGAGGTACTGTACTGATTTGGAGATAGGAAACTGTTTTATTAAATGGGTCAAATTACTGTATTCCGCTCTTGTGGAGAGATTGAGTGCTAATGATCATACCGCTTTCCCTTTTGGTCTAGGTCGGGGCACCAGACAGGGTTGCCCTTTGTCCCTTGTCCTGTTTGCCTGGTCTTTAGAATCCCTGGCATGTTTAATTCAGGCTCATCCACATATTATTGGTCTCCACATTGGTGCAGTCAGGGACAAGATTGCCCTCCTTGCAAATTACATGTTGCTGTTTCTATCTGACACTGATTCCTCTCTAGATCACCTTCTCTATATGGATAGGGATTTTGGCAGGTTCTTGGGTCTATTGATTAATTTGAACAAATCTACTATTTTCCCTTTGCATGACATTTTTCTCCCTGTGATGTTGCCCCAAACTCTACCTGCAGTGGACATTGCATTTCAAATATCTGGGTGTGTGGTTTTTTCATTCTTCTGCCGAATTTGTCTCCCTAAATCTCGACGCTCACTTTAAACAAAAGATGCATACCTAGAAAAACTCCCTCTCACAGTGATTAATTTGTTCAAAATGATCGTCCAGCCCAAATTACTTTGTATTTTACAACACTCACCTGTATATCTCTCCAACACTGTTTTCCATTGTATTGAGAGGCTCATCTCATCATTTGTGGGGGGACAAGAGAGCTAGGATCAAGCTGCAGGCACTTTGTAGATTCAAGGCCTCAGGGGTTTGGCCCTTCTAAACCTTAGACTATATTACTACGTGGCACAGCTAGGCCATCTGATTGATGGGGTAGAGAGCACGCATTCAGAGACTTTGGTCAGATTCCTGGGGGAGCAGGTGCGGTTTTCTTTGTGTTTGACTCCTCTACAGGTCCTGTCGGTAGGAAAACTTACCAAAACTGTTACCTCAATTGTTAGGCAAGCTATCAAAATTTGGAGATTTGCACAGTTACTGTTTGGTGAAAATGGCTACAATCCCTCTACCCTGTTATGGAATAACTCAGTTCTCCGAGCTTGCTAACTTGCGAGAGTATAAAGTATGGCGGAGGTTGGTGGGTGACTGCTCTTGGCCAACTGTATCAAAGCCGGTGTTTCAAGTCCTCTGCTCAGCTGTTTATTGCTACCTTCAAGTCTAAGATGTTCTTACTGCACAAATTTACCCCTGTAGATTCAGTCCTCTCCGATCAAACTCCTGGTGTGCACAGTGAGCATTTGCAAAACTATTTCGGTATTGTAGGCTACCCTTAAATCTGAATTGGCCCCTGATAGCTAAAACACACTCCCATCAAAATGGGAAGTAGACCTGGGTCCTCTAACAGATGAGGACTGGGCCAAAATGCTTAAAAGCCTTAGAGACACCACTTTGTGCCCCCAATATCTTCAAATCCAGCTACTCATTTTACATAGGGTCTATTATTCCTCAGTGGGACTATTTTGCATGGGTAGAATAGCTGACTCCTCCTGCTCCAGCGCAAGAGGCTTTTGGCATATGCTGTGGGAGAGTTGTGTCGAAGTCAGCAAATTGGATAAAGTCATTTCAATTAAAATCGAGCAAACTTGGTTGTCTTTGTTTGAAAAGATGCGTATGGCACGCTACGACGGGAGAGGGCGTACGCGGCCGCAACACGTGGCACAAACAGTATTTACGCTTTTACATGCATTCGCACAAACACTCACATTTGTAAAATAGTACACATTAATGGTAGTTGCAGCACATAGTTATTTACGTCGAAATATAGTAGAGTTTATTTGTAATATTATAAGTTATATGCATATCAGTAAAACATATGGTACACGTTGAAGGAATCATGTCATGTGTGGTATCATACTAATCCCCTTCACATTTGCGACTGTCCGGTTCACTCTGCGAAGGGATCGCTGAGTGCATACGCAAGTTATTAATGTTAAGGAATTATGGACTATTATGATTAGAAATCTTGGCGGGAAGATCAGAACCCATCCCCTGGAGAGATGACCCCCTCCTTTGGATTCCTGAGCTTAAACTAGCCTATGATCTGCAACCCCCTGGACCCTCCTGAAACCTGGACCAATAGAAGCAAGCCACACCTTTGCATTGTTTTACTGTATTTCTGTTTGCATATAAGCAGCAGCTCCTCATCTAGTGTTCAGTCACCTAGACCACAGACTTCAGGACTGAATGACTATTCATTGGATCCAGAGCGCCTGCAATAAGTAACGGCTGTACTTATTATTATTTCACTTGAATTATTCTGCTACTTTTTGACAATAAATATTTGTGCGTTGGAAACACAAATCGAGATTCGACAATCGTTATTGGATAGCGACAAAACGCTCATAACAGTTGGGTAGTCCAATATTTCTGGTCTGCGATCTGGGACTTCATACTGTAGCAGCTGCCTTGCCTTTGGATGGTATTTGTATGGTATCTCTCTGGAAGATATCACTGATAAATTTGTGTATAAATATATATTTAATCTTACAACCTCAGCTAGGGTTATAATAGTCTGAGGCTAGTTTGCACCTGACCCACCTGATTGTAACATAAAAGATTTATGTGTACCTCACTGTCGTGAACATAGAGAACTTGCAGTTATTTATAAGGGATAAATCACAACTGCAGTGTAAATAGGTTATATCAAATGAATCCATGTATAGATTGAGCTGCTAAATTGTAAAATGTGAAGACAGAGTCTGATGGTAATTTATTTTATAGCTTTGCACATCCCAGTGTGAGAAGATAACCATTTCACCTGTAGCAGCTTCAAAGAGCACTTGCTTGTTAGTCTTGGACTCCCGAATAGACGCTGTGGGGCCGGTCACAGCTGGACATCCTTGCAGCCCAAGGCAGCATTGTGCAGGCTTATACAGGTAATGGAAATATGAGCTTCAAATTAAAATGTTTCATAGTTCATATTTTGGGGAATCTGGGTGCTACTGCATACTGAGGAACAGAAATTACACCAGGGTTGTGAATGACAGGTACAGGTGGGTATCAGGGAACAGCTAAAATCACATATCTTTGGAAAAGGTATGTCACATTGTCAAAATGTCATCATGTTTGGTATCGAAAAATGGACAGAATCATAGGGGATTTATTAATGATAAAATTGGATAGATGTGACGCTTTACAGGAAAGTTAGATCACATAGTAGAATTGGTTAGTAAATCAGGCAACATGCAAATGGTGATTGGAAAAAGTGTCGCAGGCCACAACCCCTGGGGGCAGGGGCAGGTCTTTAAAATGCTGAGACGAGACACAGAAAATGGTCAGACTTTTTGGGAAATCAATTCACATTGTTAAGTTGTCCATCTTCCGAGCCAAATTTCCCTTGGCCAGAATGCAATTTATGTAAGTGCGAATCTGAATGTAACCCCTTTTATTTTAAACTGCTTTGCTTGTTATGTCAATCTATTAATTGTTATTCATTATTTTTTTATCTGTATGCCCTGTATTTTTGTATATTAAATCTATAATTTAACATGTTGCATCCTTGATACTCTAACGAATCTATTAGCCTGTTAGAAGAGAAAGCTCGACAAAGTTAACCCTTGGAATGCCAGTATGTGAATTGTTGATACATTTGATTAACAAGCTGTGTGTGCTTGCATTTACATTTGTGTAACAGTCTGGAGGTGTGAAGAGGTAACCCTTTGCTTGCTGGTGTGGGTCTTGCTAGTCTGTGGATAATTAGAAGCCTGTGTGCCAGTGTGGGACAATATATTGGGGTCCTATTGCCCGTAATCAATAGGTGGAGGCAAACCTGAAGTGTCTGGGGGTGTGAGAGCACAGTGTTTGGGGGCGATTCAGTAGGTCTACTGCCTGTGTGATAGGTAGAGAGAGACAGTGGGCTGGAATCATGTGACTTCATACAGCAAACACCCCCAAAGTCATGACAGCTGGGAGTGTGTTCATGACACTCACAAAATGCCAAATCTCAATACCATAAAATTTGGTCCAGATGGTGTAGCTGCAGATATAGGGTGTTCTCAAGAGACTTTGTTGCCCAGGAGTAAAATTATATCTTGTTGGATTGGGGGCTCTCTGGTCTGTCTTGGTGCACAAGCATACAATCTTATTTTGCGCATGACGAGGTTACATTTCATGAGCTGGTGAGCCAACACCTGGCTGCCTCAGCCTACTGCACACTATTATATTTTTCCTTATTGGAGAGAACTCTTGATTTTGTTATGTCTACAATATACTATCTGGTTGTTTTGTGATTTATATCCGATGCCAAATTTGTATATGTCTCTGCTTAGTTTAAGGGGTTTTAGAATATATGATATGTACTAGGAATGTATGTTTTCTTTTAACTGTGTGTTCACTTTTGGAAAATTTAATAAAAATCTACCTGATTTAAAAAAAAAGAAAAAAAGAAAGAACATTCTGTGGAATGAGACCAGTGTCCTTCTCCATCACTAGCCTTTTAAAAAACGTATTGATTTCTCATAACCTCAGAGCTGCGGTCATGTTAAATCCCCATGTTATAAATAGCCCTAGCGCCATAATGAACTCATTATGCGCCAGCTCTTCAGCAAAATGCTAGTTTAACATCGTCCTAAAGGTTTACTTTTTATTGCCAAGCCAGTATCCCGTGGATGTATTGTGTTTTGTTTTACTACAGAAAGGGAAGGAAAGGGGCCACTGGTAAGTTGCAGGTATATTCACAAAAAATGAGGCAGATACAAGTACATTACAGAGGAGAATAGGTCCTAACAGAACTTTCAAAACTGAAAGTGCATAAATCAATGAAACAAACTGAATACATCCAGGGATACTAAAAGAGCTTAAAAGGGGTGAAGGCAACACCATTAAGAGAATTATTCAACCAGTCACTAGCTACAGGAGTAATTCCAGAGTACTGGAAAAGAGCAAATGTAGTTCCACTGCACAAAAGTGGAAGCAAGGAAGAGGCAAGTAACTACAGACCAGTGAGCCTTACATCAGTAGTAGGGAAATTGATGGAAATACTCTTAAAAGAATGAGTTGTATATCTCAAATCCAGCAATTTACAGAATCCCAAATGGCATGGATTTAATAGGGGGAGATCATGTCTAACAAGTCTTATTGACTTTTTTGACTGGGTGACTAAAGTAATAGATCAAGGAGGCTGTATATGTAGCCTATCTAGATTTTAGTAAGGCTTCTGACACTGTCTCACATCGCAGACTGTTAATTAAACTCGAAAGCTTGGGATTGGATTCTAAGAATGGTTGAATGAATAACATCTGGGTTGCAGGATCGAAAACAGATGGTTATAGTAAACTAGCTAAAGTATGCCGTATTGCCCGGGTTTAAATCTTCCAGTAATTAAGTTATCAATCAGTTGGATGCAACGGTCAACCTTTTAAAGGTAATTAGCAGCTCTTCTAATACATCCATGAGGTGGCTGCCCAGTGTAATTTTTGTTTTTATATTAAATGTCATCCAAATTCATCCAGTGGAAGGCCCAGGACAAGCTCCCTGGGTCAAAGTTCTGCCCAGTGAAGGACCTCAACTCTCTAGTACGTCTTCTGGGATCCAATGTTACCAGTCTGTGAAGTTTTCGTCAAAATCCATCCAGTGGAAGGCTCAGAACAGGATGTCTGGGTCAAAGTTCTGCCTAGCGTACACCAATGGGAGGTCTGACAGGACCCTAACCCCCCTAAAACCTCGCCAGGGTCCATCTGGACCACATTTTGTGATGGTTTCATCCCAATCCCAATCAGTGCAGGGGTATAACCGGACAGACAAATAGACCAATAATTTTTATATACAAGATGGAGTGCATTTACAGGAGGGAAAGGTTATCAGTGGACTAACTCAAGGATCTGTACTTGGACCAGTGCTTTTTAATATCTTTATTGGTGACGTTGCAAATGGTATTGATAGAAACTTTAATATATCAAGGGTATTAACAAGGTACAGGAGGGTAACATTCTTCAAAGGAAGAGAAGTATTAGAACATGAGGACATGCCCTGAAATTGGAGGGAAGTTGGTTCAGAGGAAATGTGAGAAAAAACTACTACTCAGAAAAGGTAGTGGATAAGTCGAATAGCCTCCCATCAGAGATGGTAGAGGCTAATACAGTAGAGCAATTTAAACATGCTTGGGATAGACATAAGGATATTCTTCCAAAGAGTAAAAGATCAAATAAGGTTGGAGGTTACCATAGGTTAAAAATTAGGAAGACTAGATGGGTCAGCAGTTCTTATCTGCCATCAAATTCTATGGTACAATGTTTTTTTGCCAAGCAGGAAGTCCCTGGATGTATATTGCTTTTTTGAACAAACGTGGATAATTGCATGCATTACAGATGAAGACCCTGGATGGAGGTGAGCACTAGGTGAGTACTACAGAGGGTGTTTTTATTTATTGCAAATAAAGTTTTGTTTTTTTAAAAGGTGTTAGTGTATTTGAATTATTTTTTCTTGGTGCATTACAGGCCCCAGGGCTTGCTGGCACTTGTTGTTCCCCAGCATTCTCACATGTGCTTTTTAAAGACCAAGGCATGATGGTATTTTTGTAGTTCTTTGACTAATGCTATAGTACACAGTCATGAATTCCGCTTCAAATATAATTTTCTGTAATATATATAAATATGTGCATATATATATATATATATATACACATACATACATACATACATACATACACACACACCACAATAGTGGACTCATCATAAACCCTCAGAAAACCAATTTTGAGAGGAAGAAACACCATTACAATAAGGTAGGGGGGTAAATCATGTTTATTCACATCATTTTCTTGACTGAAGTCATCCATTAAGACAATAGCAACCATGATACATTTTTCTATATATCTAAATGCAACACCAAGCGATACTGATTTCCATATCATGCATCCTTGGCATACAGTTATGTACCAGTTAAAACCTTAGTGCATATCGGTTTGTTGTTTTTGTATTTAATAGGGAGATTACAGGCCTTATAACTGGAAGATAAATACAAACAATAAACTTGTAACTAGAAAATTGTGCTAAATTACTATCTATGATAAGAAACTAATTGGGTGCATAACATAAAGCCTTCATTTTTTATATAGATGAGCTGTAAACCATTTCTAGCAAGCATATAATAAGGTTGGGACACATCTGAATTTCAAATCTTGCCATTTTTACTAAAATCAAGGATAATACTGCGCTAATTAAAACTCGATCAATAAGCTTCTCTCAAAAGGAAATTCACAGCATTTAAAACACTGTTGAAGCTTATTTTAGTTTTCAAAACATTGGTATTTAATATTAATATTGGTTTAATTTATACTATGGCACCAATAGCTCAATGTGCTATAACCAACAGCAACCAAACACAAATGTGCTATGATCAGTCTAAGGCAGTAGCAAATGTCTGATTGCTGTGGGTAAGAGTATATTTGTGCAATATGCACAATGTTATCAAACACGCCTTCAAGTGTGTTCAATCTCCTTTCTCAGAAACAAAATATATAACAGCTATGCCAATATAACACTTCAAAACATTAACTATGCACAAATCATGTACAGGAACAAGAAAATGTATTAAAAAATAATGTATTTGTTAAAAAGGAAAAAAATGCTGATTTAGTATTTTAAAATGATTTAAACAAAGTGCTCTCAGTCTCTCCTTTGTTATAATATTACTTGTACTTGCAGGGCCGGATTAAGGGAATGGAGGTCCCTGGGCTAAGGGGGCCTCCATTCCCCCGTGAGGTCCCCCCCCCCCCCCACCCCACAATCCAAGGAGACTACAGCTCGCCGGGGAAGGACTGCAGTGAAAGTGCTCAGCAGCATTGATCGCGACGGGGGCGCCCCCGCCCCCGACCGATCAATAATGTTGTTGAGCACTTTCAAGGGCCCCCTGGATGCCCGAGGCCACTGGGCTGTAGCCCAGTTAGCCCTAGGGTTAATCCGGCCCTGTGTACTTGCCTTACATATTTTCACCTTGCATATTTTATGTCTGTGGCAACTATTACAAATTAAGGAACTATTCTGTAATATTTAATTGTGCTAAGTTGTTTATATAAATGAATATATAACCCATACTTGCCTACTTTCTAGTTGCTTTTTCCGGGAGAGGGGCAGGTGTGGAGGGCGGGGGCGGCCAATCGCGTCATTTTGGCCCCGCCTCCACAACGGAAATGCCATTTTGTCTCGGGAGCGGGGCCAAAATGACGCGATTCACGTCATTTTGGGGTGCAGGTGCGGGATGCAGAGATTTGCCAGCTCTCCCGAGAGTCTGTGAGACTGACCCGAATTTCGGGAGTCTCCCGGACATTCCGGGAGAGTTGGCAAGTATGATATAACCTGAAGAGAGATTTAAAGTTTTAGTTCTTTAACAAAAAAGCAAAACAAAAAAAAAGAGCTATGAATGAAATCAGTGAGAGCAGTTCTAACATACCCTAAAAATTTCTATGTCTCTTGAAAGTAACACATATAAATGTATACACGTAATTGGGAAGGCAGCAGTGGTTATGCTGTAGAACTGTGCATTACAGCGGCTCTCTCTCCATCTACTGAGAGACTGTAGTATAAAACCTTCTCGAACTTACACAACTATCACTATCTACCACACTCTCTACAGGGCAAGCAGCACAGTATGAAAACATGATTCTCCTCTGTTCCATATGTAATTAAATTGTAAGATGATGGAAGAACACTGCAGCACTTTATAAAAATAGTAGCAACAAATAAAAAGTTTTTTTTTTGCTTCCCTGAAATTGCCAACATATTGACTCATTGGGCTAGATTTACTAAGCTGCGGGTTTGAAAAATTGGGGATGTTGCCTACAGCAACCAATCAGATTCTAGCTGTCATTTATTTAGTACTTTCTACAAAATGACATCTAGAATCTGATTGGTTGCTATAGGCAACATCCCCACTTTTTCAAACCAGCAGCTTAGTAAATCTAGCCCACTAACTCATATATCTGAGAAGACGGATGCAAATAAGGAAGACCTAGCATGCACTGTATTTTTCTGTGTTCTGCAAAGACCATTTGTGCCAAGGCAATAAGTCACTTGCACAACAGACACAGATTCTACATATGACATCGGCAAGGTCTACGGGGTGCAAGACTTTGTACCTTTTGATAGGAGGAGCTGGGTGAATCAGGTAATGATTTCCAGGCACGAGAATATGTATAACCATGGCCCCCACATGCGAAAACAAGTTTTGCAGGACATGATTATTTAAATAAGTTTGAATTGACGAAGAAAGTTAATTAACAGAGAGATTACTGTTTAGCGGTTGTCACAGAAAGTTTTTCTCCTACCAGAAGGAACCGGTTTTTCCCCCCATGTCCTTGGTGGAAACCAGGCCATGCCCTATACTTTAATTAGGTGGGTTTGGCACCTTCTAAGACATCCAAATCCATTACCACCAGTGCAAAAAAACAAACAAACAGGTATCCAAAAGTG
The DNA here is from genome assembly GCF_038048845.1 of Mixophyes fleayi. Classification (NCBI taxonomy): domain Eukaryota; kingdom Metazoa; phylum Chordata; class Amphibia; order Anura; family Limnodynastidae; genus Mixophyes; species Mixophyes fleayi. The sequence continues at coordinate 154,026,605 of NC_134402.1, forward strand.
ATATTCACGCAATAAGATGTTCCCATACTGTACATTATTTTAAGACAGAAATGAAGCTAAACTAAGCAGCGTTTTTTAAGAAAGCCAAACTGGAAATGAATGAAGACATGGTCCTTAACGGTAGTAGGCTGAACTCTTTCTACTATGCACATTTCATGCTGGATCTACAGTTCTCCAAATATATTCAGAAATCAATATTTCAAGGGTCAGTTCCTAATACTGGGATGTCACCACCCACCTATATATACACACATAAAGCAGACAAACAGGCTCATTAGCGCAGAATGAACAACTACATGTTTTGCCCTTTCGAAAATGCAGTAATATCAGCTTTAAAGGAGACCTTTGGTTAGATGACACAATGTAATTAAGCTTTTTGTTTCCCTTAAATTTCTTCATGCATAGTCATTTATTTGTGGCAGGTTGTAATGTTTGGGTCACATGCAAGCCCTTACAGAATTTAATTTCAGATATATAAGGAAACAGACAAAAAGCAATGTTGGCTTTCTCTCTATAATCCGAACTCTAAAATCTCTAGGGAACTCATTCAATGGTGCTTAAAATCTCCCTTTACACAAGAAAGGTTGGACACGTTTTTCATGGGTAGATACTAGCGGACCAGATCACATTAAATTAAAAAACCAAACAAGACGTCACACAATCAAAGCCTTGAATGCTCCAAAGAGAAGTTGCTGGAGACAACTTTGTCCCATTCTCGATACATTTCTTAATAAAACTGTTTTCACCATACCAAAATAGAACGTTAACCACACTACAGTAAGATCAAAGTGAAACAAATGGGAAAGAAAAGAACAAAAAGATAAAAACTATAAAGATCTTAACAATTATCAAATACGTTGACGCCCATAGCCCGCACAGGATTTTTTTTTTTTGTCTTTTACATTTTGGTTACTTTACAAAAATAGAAACTGATGCATTTAATATTTTTCTGTATGTATACAACATTGAGTGTATTTTTACACTAATATTAAATAAGCCCATTAGAAATAAAGTGCATGTAGAGAGAGGGGGAGTACGGAAACACAAGATGATTTCTCATGCTAAGCTGAAGCCCTCATAATGGTCTATGGCTTGGGTGAGTCGTGTCCTGAGGATTTCTTTCTTGCTGTACTTGGGTAAGTCCAGGAGGTTGTAGCATGTGTGCGCTACAGGCAAGTGGTCCTCCCCGCTGGATATGGGCTGGATGATGATGTGTAAGCTGGACATTCCGTAGATAGGAATGCGGTCACTGCCGGTGAGAAACACTGCAAGGACAGCAGATTTGTTAGTGTTTTGTCAGAAACCCCTCCTCACAAATAATCAGATTTGCTTTAAGACATAGCCATTGCTTATATCATTAAAGGTGTTGCAGCACCGTTCCATATATTCTGTAATAAAGATGTTTCCACTGCTGACAGTTGATATGGCTGGCAGTAACACACTTTCCATAGAGAGCCGTTGCAAAGAGAATCATCTATTTGTTTATATAGCGCCACTAATTCCGCAGCGCTGTACAGAGAACTCATTCACATCAGTCCTTGTCCCATTGGAACTTACAGAGACTAAGGGCAATTTAATAGCAGCCAAATATCCTACTAGTAAAAAAACAGGAGGAGCCTGGAGAGTTAACATAAGGGCTCATGTTTTCAATACACTCCAGCACTAATAATAGCAGTATAAATTGGGTCACACACATATGTTGGCCTACTTGGCTTGATAGCTACCTATTACATTCAGTTTGTGCTGTTAGTCTGAGCAAGACTGGAAACCCAGTGGTTAAAAATAAAACTACATCAGACCGTGAGTTATTAGTTGGTATCCATTTACTCAAGAGCATTAGCCAATTAACTGTGGAATACATCTATAGATTGTAAGCTTGAGAGCAGTGCCCTCTTACCTCTCTGTTTATATATTCCTGTTTGTTCCCAATTGCAAAGTGCTACGTAATCTGCTGGCGCTATATAAATAAATAAATGTTGAGGATGATAGTATGGAGACATTGGACAAGCCTTTTCCAATGCATCCACTTTGTAAAACGTTGATTATTAAAGTCTTCATTACAGATGTGTTTCAATATCTTTGTTACAATTGTTATAGTTTAACCTCTTGCATCCTATTTCTGCCATCACTAGATCAGCTAACTGTTGGGAATACTTACACATGATTTAGTGATAGAAAATGAACCTTCAATTTTTTTTTGAATACTTCATTTTTATGTTTTATTCTACTTTTGATTAAGTCAGCAGAATGTCTGCAAGAAGAAAGTCATAAAAAGGGTTTAGGTACGTGTGTTTTGTGAGGGAATTAGAGAAGGAGATGTGTGAGATAGTTAAATAAAGGGAACAAATAACCAAAATTGAAACATAAACAGGGCTTTACACTGTAAATGTCACAAGGTTAACAAACATGCATGAATCTTACAGATAATTGATTAAAGCTAGTAGAATTTACGTTTTGGAGATATTGCTTAACCCACCATAGCATGATACAATGGCTCTGCAGAATTACACTTATTATTTTAGTATAAAAAGTTAGTAAAATGCTGTTACGATTTCAATTCATTGCATCAACCAACTTAAATGATAACTTCACTTCATGCTGATTAAATTGCTTGTTATACGCTGCTGTTTGCTGTGCTTTGTGCCACAGAAGAAAAAAAAGTTTCATGAAGGATCTTATTTGAGTTTCAAGTCAATTCCAATGTCAATACAGTTAGTTTCCAACACATACATAATAGAAGGATAAGCCAGGTATTAAAACCATACTTGCCAACATTTTATATTTTTGTCCCGGGACCTGCCAATAGGAGGTGGGCGTCATTTTAGCCAATTTAGCCGCGATTCCCGGTGAATTGCGGCGTTTGAACCGTATTCTGCCCACTTCACTAGGAAGTGGGCAGATCAGGGAGATTGCCACACTCTCTCGGGAGTCCGGGAGACTCCCGCGAAATGCGGGAGTCTCCCGGACGTTCCGGGAGAGTTGGCAAGTATGATTAAAACAGGGCATCCAAAATAAAATGTCAATGTATTAATCTGCATCTTACTAATTATGGAATCAGCATGATTCAGGGCTTGTTTACATCTATCCGATGTTTTGGGCTTTTAAAGGCATGAAAAAACAGCATTCAAAATAGGTAAAAAGGAGCCAATGGTGCCCTTCCCTCTTCCATTCTAAAATTTTAATACAGTCTCTAAAGAACATGGCAAGACCAATTTCTCATGTGGTAATACACGCTGCCAGTACAAAAAAATGTATTGGTAAAAGCACAAAGCCTGAGAAGGAAATGGAAAACGCATTAAAATGTATGACTAAGCCATCTAAAACACGTGTCCATTTTATACATTTTACTCATATTCCCAATGCACGGATGCGCAGAGGCCGTTACAGGCTTTTTCTGAAAATTGTTCCACAACTAACTGTGTAAAAAAATTGGTGTTGCCCATAGCAACCAATCCAATCTTTGTAGTTTAAAAACAGAAAATAAATGTCTAATTAGGGAAACATAACCTTCTCTTCTCTGTTGCCTGTGGAACTGCTTTTCCCCTTTCTTTACCAAAGTCACAAATTACTTACCTGAAGACACACACATTAGAAATTTGACTTAGGGCTTGTCCAGACAATGTCGTCTCTCACTTCGCTTTTAGATAAAACAGTTGGGAAAATAGTTCAATTGATTTTTGTGTTGACCACATTCCGAGAAGAATTAATTATGTCTGCAATCAAGTAGAATGGCAGCTCTCTGCAATCTACTTTCATTAAATAACAGAATATGTATTTTGCTTTTTGGACAGGTTATGCAAAAACACAGCTACTTACACAAAAACCTCTTCTTCTTCTCCTGAGGGAATTCATGGAACGTTTCCCAAAATATCTTTACAGTCGGGTGCACAGCTGAGTATTCACCTTTGTAGACAGCATTCTATAAAACATCCAATAAGGCCTTGTTGTTAGCTTTGTATGCTAGTTGTAATTTCCCTTTATAAAGGCCGTAAACAACAGATTCAATTTGGCAGACCCCCTTCATATGCTTTATAATCAAAGGACTACTGTGCATAATTTATGCATGTATATATATTTAGTAGAGCATAGCTGTTTGGCATATTAAATTATTGTACAACAATCTAGATTTTGTTCTCGGTTTTATTGTAGGAATAAATGGCCCTAATATTGTGGAACTGCAATTGTTATCAATCTACTGCAATATGAATAAAAGGTCACTTTGCTGCAAATAATATGTAGCTGTATTATTACTTATTAGCTAATAATGTGGTCAGTAACCTAGGAAACCTGAGTCAAGCTAATGTGCATAGCTAGATACAACCAGTAAGATAAGGTATGGCAGGGAAACAGTGAGCCTGCATACACAGTAATTCCAAATCAATAAAATAGAGAGAAACATGAAATGTTAATTTAAAGCACATACAAACACAACAAAACTCTATGAGCCTCAGTCATTAAGGAAAGCAAAGCATCAAAAATAAGTAGGGATGTGCACCGGCGACTTTTGAGGTCTCGTGTTTTGTGTTTTGGATCCGGATTTTCATTATTTTTGGGGTTCGGATTTGTCTCGCAAAACACTTGACGAAAGGTCTCGGTTCGGATTTAAGGTTTTGGATTCAGATTTTTTTTGGAAAAAACATAAAAAGTTTAAAAATCAAGTTTTTGGGCTTATTTTCACTCCTATGCTATTAGTAACCTCAATAACATTCAATAACAAGCATTTCCACTAATTTACAGTGTATTCTGAACACCTCACAATATAGTTATTAGTCCAAAACGTTGCAACGAGGTATCTTTCTGGACTGCGTAGAGGAGTGGGTCACCACAATATATATAATAAGAAAACCATCAACTTGTATGATTCGCACCAATAAATGTACCTGGACTGCGTAGAGGAGTGGGTCACCACAATATATATTAAAAACCCTGAACTTGTTTGATTCGCACCAATAAATGTACCTGGACTGCGTAGAGGAGTGGGTCACCACAATATATATTAAAAACCCTGAACTTTTATGATTCGCACCAATAAATGTACCTGGACTGCGTAGAGGAGTGGGTCACCACAATATATATTAAAAACCCTGAACTTGTTTGATTCGCACCAATAAATGTATCTGGACTGCGTAGAGGAGTGGGTCACCACAATATATATAATAAGAAAACCATCAACTTGTATGATTCGCACCAATAAATGTACCTGGACTGCGTAGAGGAGTGGGTCACCACAATATATATTAAAAACCCTGAACTTGTATGATTCGCACCAATAAATGTACCTGGACTGCGTAGAGGAGTGGGTCACCACAATATATATTAAAAACCCTGAACTTTTATGATTCGCACCAATAAATGTATCTGGACTGCATAGAGGAGTGGGTCACCACAATATATATAATAAGAAAACCATCAACTTGTATGATTCGCACCAATAAATGTACCTGGACTGCGTAGAGGAGTGGGTCACCACAATATATATTAAAAACCCTGAACTTTTATGATTCGCACCAATAAATGTACCTGGACTGCGTAGAGGAGTGGGTCACCACAATATATATTAAAAACCCTGAACTTGTATGATTCGCACCAATAAATGTACCTGGACTGCGTAGAGGAGTGGGTCACCACAATATATATTAAAAACCCTGAACTTTTATGATTCGCACCAATAAATGTATCTGGACTGCGTAGAGGAGTGGGTCACCACAATATATATAATAAGAAAACCATCAACTTGTATGATTCGCACCAATAAATGTACCTGGACTGCGTAGAGGAGTGGGTCACCACAATATATATTAAAAACCCTGAACTTGTATGATTCGCACCAATAAATGTACCTGGACTGCGTAGAGGAGTGGGTCACCACAATATATATTAAAAACCCTGAACTTTTATGATTCGCACCAATAAATGTATCTGGACTGCATAGAGGAGTGGGTCACCACAATATATATAATAAGAAAACCATCAACTTGTATGATTCGCACCAATAAATGTACCTGGACTGCGTAGAGGAGTGGGTCACCACAATATATATTAAAAACCCTGAACTTTTATGATTCGCACCAATAAATGTATCTGGACTGCGTAGAGGAGTGGGCACTGGGCACCACAATAAAATATATAAAAAACCTTCAACGGGTCTGCATTACACTGCACATACGGCTGCTCCTCCATCCTCTCCATCATATACATGTTGGAGTTTTAGCGTGTGACAACCTCTTGTTTTTGATAATGTCAGTGCATTTTGAATATTTTTCAATTTGCCCCACACCACTGAATGTACTTTATCTATGATACGCATCTATCTATCTATCTTGACTGCGTAGTGTGGTGGCCCCGGTACACAATTTGGTACCGAGGCCACAATATAATTAAAAAACCCTCCACGGGTCAGAATTCCACCAAAAAAGGGTATGGACTGCGTAGTGTGGTGGCCCGGTACACAATTTGGTACCGAGGCCACAATATAATTAAAAAATTGGGCATCAACTGTCACCGTTGTTTAATATCTGATACACCTAAATATGGACTGCACAGTGGAGTGGCCCCGGTAGTAAATTTGGTGCCGGGGCCACAATACCTCCTCCAACTTCAAAGTGTAGTGTTTATAAAGACAGACAGCGTCGAAGTGTTATTAGTTGACTTTCTTAACCCTAAAATTGTCCCTGTTGCAAATATTCGTGCAATGGACAGTTACTTTTCTATTGAAAGACTCAAGCTTTCAAGTGTAGTGTTTATAAAATATAAACAACAATACAGTAGTTTTAGAGCACGTCAATACCTCTTGTTTTAAATTATGACAGGGCATTTTACTTTTGGTTTAATTTCTTGAATTTGTTTAAATTTGGTTTTACTTTTTGAACATGGCAAACGACTGTTGATTGGTCATATAATGCAAAAAAAAAAGTTCCAAGATGGAATTGTCCTTGGGCCCTCACACCCACCCTTATGTTGTTGAAATAGGACATGCACACTTTAACAAACCAATCATTTCAGCGACAGGGCCTACCAAGCAACTTTGGCTGAAATGATTGGTTTGTTTGGGCCCCTACACCAAAAAAGCTATTCATCTCTCCCTGTACAGACTAAACGGGCTCTACTGAGGCAAGATGTCATCCTCAACCTCTGATTCCTCTCCCCCTACAGTGTGTACTTCCTCCTCATCACACATTATCAATTCGTCCCCGCTGGACTCCCCAACCACAGGTCCCTCTGTAGTATCTGGAGGGCAGTGCTGTACTTCATTGAGGAATTGATTATTCATTTTTATAAACATCATTTTTTCAACGTTGTGAGGAAGCAACCTCCTTCGCCGCTCACTGACCAGGTTCCCCGCTGCACTAAAAACTCTTTCCGAGTACAAACTGGAGGGGGGACAACTCAGGTAAAATAGAGCCAGTTTGTACAGGGGCTTCCAAACTGCCTTTTTTTCCTGCCAGTAACAATATGGACTGTCTAACATGTCTACTTGGATGGTGTCAGCAAAGTAATCATCCACAATTTTTTCTATTGTGACAGCATCCAATGCAGTGAGAGTAGACATGTCTGCAATGGTTGGCAGGTCCTTCAGTCCGGACCAGATGTTATCAGCATCCCCGCCAGTGCCTCTTTTGGGAAAACTGAGCTTTTTCCTCGCAGCCATAGATGTGGAAGAAAATGAGGGTGGAGCTGTTGGCATGTCACGGTCCTCTTCAGAGGACAATCTCCTGACCAGCAGGTCTTTGCACCGCTGTAGACTTGTGTCCACTGGAAACAGAGACACAACATACGCTTTAAACCGAGGATCGAGCACGGTGGCCAGAATGTATTCCTCTGACTTTAAAAGAGTGACCACCCTCGGATCCTGGCAAAGCGTACGAAGGGCTACATCCACAAGAGCTACATGCTTGGTGTAATCGCAATGGCTTACCAGCTCCTCCCTCACTTTCTCCAGCTGCTTCTGCAACAGCCTGATCAGGGGAATGACCTGACTCAAGCTGGCAGTGTCAGAACTGACTTCTCGTGTGGCAAGTTCAAATGGCTGCAGAACCTTGCACAACACGGAAATCAGTCTCCACTGCGCTTGACTGAGGCGCATCCCCACTCCTTTGCCTATGTCGTAAGTGGCTGTGTAGGCCTGAATGGCCTTTTGCTGCTCCTCCATCCTCTGCAGCATATAGAGGGTGGAGTTCCAGCGCGTCACAACCTCTTGTTTGAGGTGATGGCAGGGCAGGTTCATGCTTTTTTGATGTGCCTCTAGTCTGCGGTAGGCACTGGCTGAATGCCGAAAGTGTCCAGCAATTTTGCGCGCCACCGCTAGCATCTCCTGCACACCCCTGTCACTCTTGAGGTAATGCTGCACCACCAAATTAATGGTGTGGGCAAAACATGGGACGTGCTGGAAATTGCCCATATTTAATGCCCGCACAATGTTACTGGCATTGTCTGACACCACAAATCCCCATGAGAGTCTAAGTGGGGTAAGCCACTGGGAGATAATTTCCCTCATTTTCTCTAATATGTTGTCAGCGTTGTGCCTCTTATTAAAGCCTGTAATACACAATGTTGCCTGCCTTTGCACGAGCAGCCATTTTGTAGTTGCTGCTACTGATGCAGCTGTTGCTGTTGCTGCGGAAGGGGATGCATCTACCCAGTGGGCTGTCACAGTCATATAGTCCTTCGTTTGCCCAGAACCACTTGTCCACATGTCCGTGGTTAAGTGGACAGTGGGTACAACCGCATTTTTTAGAGCACTGAGGACACTTGATCGTACTTCTCTGTACATTTTTGGTATCGCCTGCCTAGTGAAGTGGAATCTCGACGGGATTTGGTACCGAGGACACAATACCTCCATTAACCCTCTAAATCCCACTCCACTGATGGCGGACACCGGGCGCACGTCTAACACCAACATTGCAGTTACAGCCGCAGTTATACGCTTTGCAATAGGGTGACTACTATCGTATTTTGTGGTCATGGCAAACGACTGTTGGACGGTCAATTGTTTTGTGAAAGACTTAGCGGTCTTACGACTTCCCCTCTGGGAAGATGACCGACTAACAGCAGCAACAGCAGCAGTGGCAGTAGTAGGCGTACCGCTGCAGGATTCCTCGGATGAATCCCGTATTGAGGAGGACTCAGTCTGGCTGCTGACTTGGGCTGCAGGACTGAATCTGATGGAGATTGTGGAGGAAGTTGACGAGGAGGGTGTTGCTGGTGTGTATCCAACTGGACCACGGGATTTAGGTGTCCCTGTACCGATGAGGGTCCTAGCCCCAGTTCCTGAACTAACCACTGAACTATGAAGGTTATTCAGGTGACGTATAAGGGAGGATGTTCCTAGGTGGGCAAGATCCTTACCCCTGCTTATTTGAGCTTTACATAAGCTACATATGGCCATACATTGGTTGTCTGGATTTGGATAAAAATAACTCCAGACCGAAGAGGTGCATTTTTTGGTCTTCTGACCAGGCATGACGATGGGCTTTTTCATCCCATGGACATCAGCTGTTTCCCCCCCTGGTGCCTCATTTACAATAACCACATCACCATCCTCATCATCAAGTTCCTCCACAGCGCCAGCTACATCATCAATAGCCTCCTCCCGAGCCACCTCTTCCCGTACAGTGATGGGAAGGTCAGGCTTGACAACCACCAACATCCTTGGACTCGCCTTGTGGATTTGTGATAATTTCTCTTTAGAAGGCAGAGTTGTTTGCTGTTTTGTTGCTGACAGCATAACTCTCTTCAATTTTTTGTAGGGGGGGGGGAGGAGGAGGAGGGCTAAGATCCGTGGGTGAAGCTGAACCACTAGTCATGAACACGGGCCAGGGCCTAAGCCGTTCCTTGCCACTCCGTGTCGTAAATGGCATATTGGCAACTTTACGTTTCTCCTCAGATGATTTTAAGTTTCTCTTTTTGCTACTTTTTCTTAACTTGGGCTTTTTGGATTTTACATGCCCGGTACTACGAGATTGGGCATCGGGCTTGGAAGACGACGTTGATGGCATTTCATCGTCTATGTCATGACTAGTGGCAGCAGCTTCAGCATTAGGAGGAAGTGGGTCTTGATCTTTCCCTACTTTATCCTCCAAATTTTTGGTCTCCATTATATGTAGCACAAGATACTGCAGAATGTGTGAACTTGGTAATATTGCAGTACCAATGGACTTATACTGCTGGATTGGTTTTGCAAATTTGGTTATAATTATATATATTTTTTTTAATTTTTAATTTTTTTTTACTTTTTTTTTATTTTTTAAAAACTTGGGAATAATGGGGAAATAACTATGCCCTTAGAAGCACAGAGCACAGGACACAGCACCACTGGACTGAACAGGACACGGCACAGGACCCAGCAGCACTACGGAACTCAGCAGGACAGAGCACAGGACACAGCACCACTGGACTGATACTGCAGAATGTGTGAACTTTGTAATATTGCAGTACCACTGGACTTTTACTGCTGAATGTGTGAACTTGGTAATATTGCAGTACCAATGGGCTTATACTGCAGGATTGGTTGTGCAAATTTTGTGGTAATTAAAAAAAATTAAATTAGTTTTTGGTATTTTTTTAAATAACTTTTTTTTATTTTTTTAAACACAGGGGAATATTGGGGAAATAACTATGCCCTTAGAAGCACAGAGCACAGGACACAGCACCACTGGACTGAACAGGACACAGCACAGGACCCAGCACCACTGACCTCAGAAGGACAGAGCACAGCACACAGCACTACTGGACTGATACTGCAGAACACAGCACAGCACAGCACAGCACAGAACTAAACAGCACAGCACAGAACTAAACAGCACAGCACGAGATCTACCAGGACAGAGGACCACCTAACACACCCTCCCTCTACCCTGATCAATGCCCGAGTGAAGATGGCGGCGACTAGCGGGGAATTTATAGGATCCGAGTATCGCGAGATCCGACAACGGGATTATGAGTCAGAGCCTCAGTTTCAGATTTGAATTTGGCGCCAATACCCGGATCTGTCTCGGATCCGACTCGGATCGGCAACGTTCGGGTGGGCTCGGATTTCAGAAATCCGAGTGCGCTCATCTCTAAAAATAAGTAACTTTGCACCTGGGCAAAACCATGTTGCATTGGAGGGGGAGGTAAATTTAAAATGATTTATAGTTGGGGTACGATATGTCATAGATCAACTTTAAATTTCACTGTAAAAATAGAGCTATCAATTATTTGTGTCCTACATGAAAAAACAGCCAATATTTAACTTATGTGCAAATTAATAAACTAATTTGCACCCCTTGCATTGTAACATGGTTTGTCCCGGAGAACATTTACTCCTTATTTTGCCTTACTTTCCTTAGTTACTCAGGCCCTATATAATCTTCCCAATTTTCAAAGAATGTTTTTTACAAACCAGGTTATAGTAGTCATTACATAGAACAATTATGCCCTTGGCTTTCTGTGGCACTCACCTCTTCCAGCTCCTGCCAGTTATAGTTGCTGCTGCCAACCACCATGGCTCTCAGCTCAGAGGGCTGAAAAAGTTCCAGGACTTTCCCGCCACAAACCTTAAGAAATCCTGTAGAGAATGCCTCATACCATTCTTGCACTGACTGGTTGAACACATAGTTCACATAAGCGTCGACAAATTCCTGCCTACAAAGAAACAGTAAATAAATAAATAGTAACTGTAATCTTGGGAACACATCTCTATTTAAATAAAAAACTGCAACAAATACAGTGTATAAATACCATTTCTATATTTTTAAAAGTTCCCATTAAAAGGTCCTAATGAGGTCCAGGCACCTGGTGAGATGTCCAAAGCCCATGTATATGCCTCTTATTCCTGCCCTGCAGTTGTTGGATATTCCCGAGTGTCTCAATCCCCTGCTGTACTGCCATGTAATGGTTACTTGCGAACACCCTAGTGTACACCTTGGCTATTTGGTGGAACAGTTCTCATCTAGCTTTATAAGTATCTGAAGAATTTATCAAGCGGGACCTGGTCTTCCTTTGGTAGGTTGCATTTCCTGGGCCTCCAGAGCAGTACTTTATACTCAGCCTACAGGGATTCACGCTTGAGCTCCTGTACGTGAAGAAATCTAGACTAGGTCAATGCAAACTGATTTTTTTGCTCTTCATATACCCAGGTGTAGCTTGCCCTAGTTCCTGTTAGACTATTCTACAATTGTGCTGTAATGTATTACAGGGTGTCCATTAGCTCTATGGCCTTAGATAAGCAAAACAATACAGTTGCTACTTCTTAGTTTGAGTCTGATTTATTGAAGAGTGTAAGAGGCTGTATTCCACCTAGTAATAGTAAGATATAGTGGAATGGTTCAGTAGACATCCCTTCAGTTAAAGCAGAACACTGCAGAGTAGACAATCATACCACTCCTTTAGAAGCTTTCTGCAGTGATCCTAATAGGGCCCTAAGATGACAGGTCTACCTAATGCCTTTCACTGGGAAATGTATTTTCAGCCCCAAAGTGTATAAAGTCCATCAAAAGCACAAGGATCCTCAAGATCATTTAACAAATGTGGTGCTAGATCTAAATGTGTCCATTATCATCACATCAACTGGGACTGTACTACTTGACCAAAGAGTTTGATTCAATGGTACATTTAACAAGCAATGATCTGTATCTTATTTCATCAATACTTTTTGGACAGTTACTAAAGAAGTGATGGGCAACCCAATACACTTCACGGGCTGCATGGTGCGGTTCTCTAACCTTGAAAAGTGCCACATATTACCATTTATCCCAGTAAAAAGTTAAAACAATACATTTAATCAAAGAAAGAGAAACCTATAGTAACAAAGCAGCAGGCATGTTAAACAAGTGTTACAAGCTATAACTAACAAATCTGACAATAAAGCAATAAGGAGCTTGGAGTTGCAGCTGGAATTTTATCATTGTACTATTGCTCATCACTGTACTAAAGAAATAAAGCGGATATAAAAGGATGGTTTTGCAATTTAAAGGAGAGCTTTAAGCAAAACGTTAAAATTTAGTTTTGGATAAAGTTCACCAAGTTATAACAAAACACAAAAGTTAGATTTACCACTGCCATGGTGACCCTGCATCTCAGCGAAGGTTCCATGGGTGCGCTATGTTTTCACAAGTTACCGTTATAAATACAGAGCAGTGTAGGAGATGCCCCGCCCTTCCACCATGAACTATGTGTGTGCAATGATATTTGGTGTGTGAAAAGACTCCTCTTATCTTAATCAGAAAGCCGAGGAGCACTGGAACCGTGGTGGGTAAAGGGGGGATGAGGGTGACAAGTTGGATCACTGGATGGATCACCACGGCACAGGAAATTTTAAAATTGCATTTAATTGTATTGCAGTATACATGGGGAGGTGATCACCATTTAGAGCTTTGGACCAGCAGTTTCCTTTCTCATTTTATGCAGAAGTATCTGTGCCTGACACAAGCGTCCCTGAAAGCATCTCTGATGCATTTGTCTGCTTGCCCTCCCCATTGCATTGCAAGCTAATTTTCCCTTTTCTGGCTAGAACATTTGGACAACCCAGGGTATTTTAGAATGCAAGGCAGCCACAACACAAATGCCCATTCTGCTGCCCAAACACTGAGTGACAGGATCAATGTCCAATCTATTTATGTAAGTGAGTGGCCAGATTTTACTAAATTTGACAGTCTGGCTACTGTGCAGACACTTCTGGCATGGACAGGGCCTATCATTTAGGTTGGAAGATAATTGAACATACAGGGGATAACGGTCATTTTTTGACTGGTTTTACCAACATAAGCTGATCAATTTCAATTGCCTTATTATTGGTCATGTGGCTCACTTGGGTGCCACGCACACTGCCATATCAGGCCTATTACCCAATATTGCTGCTGAGACTGCAGAGTGTGTGTCATCATAAATGTCACACAGAACATACCTGTTTTCTTTATTCACAGTAATCTTCTCTCCACCAGGCACCAAGGGTTTTATTTCAGTCAGCCCATAACTTTCCCTGCAGATCTAAAAACAAACACAGCACACAAAATTTCAGGTCAAATATTTTGAAATATTGCTTTATGTACACATTTACAAGAAGACGTTTTAAGAACAGATTTTAAAATCCAACTTGCTTAGCACAAGATTAGTAACTTGAAACTTCAGTGACTGTTTGGCAAACCTGGGGGGATGGTGGGTTCCTAGTGCCTGGAACCCGACCATCACCAGCCTGTGGCACTGTATGCTTGAGGTGGCTGCTGGACCCTGCCCCAGGGACCAGCCACTTTGAAGCTTGTGTGCAGATCGTTGTGGTGAGAAATATTAATTTCATAGTAGGTTGAGAGTGGAGCTTTTAATTTATTGGTGGGGTGCAGGTTAGGGATATTTAATTTAATAGTGGGGTTATGGTAGATCTATTAAGGGTGGGATTATGGGACTATTCATTGAATGCTGGGGTGGTTTGGGCGCTATTAATTGACTGTGTGGCTGAATTCGGGGAGAAGGAGATCTATTTCTTAAAAGTAACTGCTAATTATTTAATGTTTGGGAGGAAACAGGTTTATTTATTAAATGTAAATACCATTAATTTAATGTTGGGGGGAAATGGATCGTTTTATTAAAGGTGAATAACATTAATTTACTGGCCGGGTTGGTTGCAGGGAGGCCTAATTATTAAACGTGGGTCCATTTGATTTAATAAGGGCTGCTTTGGGGGAGGCCTACTGTGTTCACTCATTGCTGGGATTTCTAGATCATGAACCTGTCCTTTTTCCATTCAGGGACCCAACATTCCAAGATCCAGACAAGCAGCAACGGAGCTTAGAACACGAGCAGCAGCAAGAAGTATTGAAAGCAGCAAGAACAGGTAGGAGAGAGCAGGACAGTCTGCCAACTGTTCTGACACACTCAGTCAGGAATGTCTCCTGACTGTAGGGACAGTTGGGAGGTATAACCTGCTTCACTTGGCTCTGCTCGAAAAGGGAGAGCTGCGTGCACCTAACAGTAGTGCACGCAGCATTACCTGTGTATATGATGGGGCAAGAAAGAGTTGGAGAGCAGCCAAGCACTGTCTAAAAATATATCCACGACCCCATGCATGCTGGTCACACCCCAGTGATGGGGTGGCGTGGAAACCCCTCTCCACAAATCCTGCGCTTGCCCCTGCTGGGAGATTGAATTTACCACTCAAAGTATCTTCCAGTATACCTACTATGGAGGGACTGGCTGGGGGGCATGGGAGTCGGTCCCATAGTGGGCTACCTTGGGCTGGGTCACTGGACTTCCTGTATTTTTATTCTTTTAAAACGTTCCTTTAGGCTGCTGAGCAGAGACTTGCACCTCTCCCTCCCCGGGCCTCCCACTGCTGCTACAGGGTCTAGCGCAACGTCCTAAATGAAGTCAGCTCCGGACGGCTGGTAGCCACACCCCAATAAAGCAGTGTCCCAGTTGCTGCTTCTGAAGTTGTTAGGACAACAGTGTGTTGATTTGCATTCTGGGACTCCCAGGAGGCAATGCGTCTCCTGGGAGTCCTGAGTCACATGAAGACATTTGAGCTTGAAATAAGAACCCATTGGGTGACATCAATACAGAGGTCTTGTACTGTACAATACAGTAACTCCTTACTGTGAAGTTAAGGCAAAAGGTATCCTCAATATCTTCTCCGGGATAATCTAATAGCTGCTGTAGGCTCCTACAGGAACAATAGAAAAGCAAAAAGCAAAACAAAGAACATGGGTAAATGGTTGACAAATATTAAAATATATTTGCTTTCTCAGTTTCATTTAAATATAAAGCGGCAATCTCAGTTATATGCAGCTTTTATAAGTGCAGATTGTTCCAAAGGTCCTGAGCTACCTAATACATCCTCGCTCTGCTTACACCAGTCTACAGCCCATAGGGTGGTGCTTCACATCTTCCAGTACCACTCACACAAACTGTATAGTGATTTTAAATGAGGAACTAAAATAACAGTTATTGAAAATGAAAAGAAAAAAACAATTCCCAGGAACTTAAATAAGAACTAGTGTTATTAACATTTTTGTTTTCATTTTGCAAATACTGGGGAAGTGTTTGTCTCAAATGTTTGTGTAAAGATTTGCATATTACTAACATTTTCTAGAAGTCACTAAAGAGGTAAGCACAAGCCAGTGTAACATTCACTATGTATACTTTGTTTTCTATAGAGAAATTCAGAATCTTAGAAAGTGAGACAAGAGGCCAAGGGCTAGATTTACTAAGCTGCGGGTTTGAAAAAGTGGGGATGTTGCCTATAGCAACCAATCAGATTCTAGCTTTCATTTATTTAGTGGTTTCTACAAAATGACAGCTAGAATCTGATTGGTTGCTATAGGCAACATCCCCACTTTTTCAAACCCGCAGCTTAGTAAATCTAGCCCCAATAGGGAAGCTTGTCGGTTACAATGAAGGGCGTTTATGTGTTTTATACAATAAATATTTCAGGGAGAAGTGATTGATTACAATTAGAACATGTTTCAAACATAAGAGCAGGATTTGACATAGTTTTAAAAGAGGGTGCATTTAAGCACTGCCATATTAGAAAATAAACATTTACCATCGTGCAGGGGCATGTTAAACTAAGAGAAATGGCAACCCTGTCACACAAGTAAATGTTATTAGTGTCACTGTCATTATTCTATGTACCAACAGGGTAGAACTTACAAATCTTAAACTAGTTCTGTAAATCTGCTGCCCTCAAAACCTGTGGTCCTAGACAGCTGCACAAAAAATTCCCCCAGCGCACTGCTATAGCCAGCAACAGATCTGCCATTTCTACTGTAGATAAAAATGCAAAAATCTTAGTTGCACACATTTGCAAATGTTTGTTAAAGCCACCCACCACTCCATGACGCTTTTGCTAATAGGGTGGTCCTAACTCTAAAAAGTGAGAGTCCCATATATTTGGGCCATACATATATTTGTTTTTAAATTGAGAGCTAACTTGCCAAAGAGGTACCCCAGAAGCCTCCAAACAGCAATACAGCACCAGTACTTCCCCTCAGCTACTGACACCAACATGCCTCTCAGACAAATACAGAAGTGGAAGTTGCTCAAATAATTTATAGGCTCATAGGAGTGGTGGGTGGCTTTAACATACATTTGTAAATGTGTGCAACTAAAATTTTTGCATTTTTACCTACAGTTGAAATGGGCAGGTTTTTTGCTAGCTATAGTGTGCTGGGTGAATTTTCTGTGTGTTTGTTCCTTTTAGGATAACCCCACCCTTTCAAGCACCTGCTATGAGCCTATAAATTGATTGAGCAACTTCCACTTCTGTATTTGTCCTAGACAGCTGCCTCAGATTAGGCCTATTCCTACATTAGAATGCTATTGTGAATGGAGACAGATGAAACGTATACAACCTGGGGATGTATACTAATTACATTTTTTCCTGCTCCATGATAAACAAACAATAAGAATATTATTAGGTTCAGTTACAGCTGGCTGTTTACAATGACTTTAAGAATCAGCAGGGGCCTGATTCATTAAGGATCTTAACTTGAGAAACTTCTTATTTCAGTCTCCTGGACAAAACCATGTTACAATGCAAGGGGTGCAAATTAGTATTCTGTTTTGCACATAAGTTAAATACTGACTGTTTTTTCATGTAACACACAAATATCAACTATCAGTGTACAAATAAGCTATCAAGTATTTGTGTGCTACATGGAAAAACAGTCAGTATTTAACTTATGTGCAAAACAGAATACTAATTTGCACCCCTTGCATTGTAACATGGTTTTGTCCAGGAGACTGAAATAAGAAGTTTCTCAAGTTAAGATCCTTAATGAATCAGGCCCCAGAAGAGCACAGCCTGTAATGTTTAATGTGGATTATATGAAACAGAAAAAATACATGTTTTGCATGGTTGATTAGTTTAATGCATATACCTTCCTTCTGTGGGTGACAGCTCCTTGAGATCTTCTAGAGTGGCTGCAACATTCAGTAGCTTCTTATACAGCACCAATGGAAACTGGAGATCAACCACCGTGAAGTTATAGATGGCTAAACCACACATGATGCCAATTAGATGGAACCAATTGTGCTCTACAAAACACTAGAGGTAAAACAACTAAGTAAATATCCACTGATAAACAAATACATGCTCACAAATGTATAATGTAGGAGTTATAACTGTGTGCATTCAAACAGGAATTATAAACCATCATTAGACGTCACTGATTGACCCGTCTCTCTGCAGGAATAACAAGACGTGGCCTGTAAAGGATTTTCTGAGGATGAAGCTGAGGTCCAGACCACATGTCATTTTGTGGGTTGCAATGCTCTTTGCAACAACACTACTAGTTTTTTTTTGTGCAGTATCTTTTCTACAACACTTTGTATTATCCAATTATACTATTGGTTTCTTTATAACTCAAGAATGAAATGCACAGTCATTTCCAGGAAGTTGTAAAATAGCGGACATTTTATTCCCTACATCTAACAAATAAAAGCTTGGAAAATGTTTATATAACATGGATTACTATACATTGCATGCAAGGTTTTCTGAAAAAAAAAATGGTACCATAATTTTCTTTTTTGTGTGTGTATTTCTATGTATACTGCCTCTTTTATGCAAGTCAATATCTACTAAGACTCTCATCTTTTAAAATGAGGGTACCACTGTCTGTGGTGGGCAGGATAAGGGAGATAGAGGCCTTCCCCATCCCAGAGATTCATAAATAGGGGAAGAAACTCACATAGTAAGTGACATGTAACCATTTTTTTCATGATGCATCCTTTCCAATGCTGTGTAGATGGCAGAGTTTGTCCACCAAGTATTTTGCAGATGGAAGCTGAGGAAAGGCAATGCACAGACACCTAGGGCCTGATTCATTTATTTTCAAACGCAATGTGAGCGCAACTTGAGTTTTAAGAAGTCGGACGTAACTTGCGTACACGTACGCATGTATTCAAATATAAGCGGATCTCAAGAAACATTTGTATATGGGTATAAGTATAGTCTGGTAATAAGTTATTTGCCGTATGCAGACAGATACAACATACTGCAGGATAGGCACATGCATAAATGCAATATATGCATCAGAACGCATGCCCAAAAAAATAAAACAATAATTTACAAATGTTAATATTCTAATCATTAATATTTTTTTTTTTTACACAAAATACATAAATCAGGATGTTCTTAATGCATACTGTACATGAAAATGCATTTTTATAGTTTCTCTTACTTGCAAACACATGTTCTAGCAAGCATACGTTTCAGTCATCTCTATCAGTTGGCACTTACACCTGCCCTGTATATGGTACAAGTGATGCAGCTAAAAAACACGTACCTGAGAGATGCCCAGAGCTTGAATCGGACGAATGTGTGTGCATTCAACCTCGGCACTCCCTTTTTGTACATTGCCTATGCGCTTCCGCCAATTCTACCATTCAAGTAGTAGGCAGACGGCAGTGTCATTTGCATTTGGACATGAATTAGATGCAATTGCCTTCACTGGCGTAAAGTGCGTTTCTGAGCATGCGCAGAGCAATTTCATGCAAGATACAGCACGCAACAAGTTTTACAGCCTAAGATGAATCAGCCTCCTAATGCTTAATACACCTTATTGATTGATTTGCAATAATTAAAATCTATGGAAATGCTCCGCACACATAAAATGACTCAAATACAAGGGCTTGACCAGTGATGTCACTGCAAGTTTCAGTTTTTGACTGCAGTTTGTGGATTCCATTTCTTTGTGATTTGTAAAGAGAAGACACTAAATTACAAAGTTGCTAAATTGAAAACTTTTTGGGATTAGATTTCCTTAGAGTAAGACATCGCATAACATTTAAGAACAACAAATTGTACTGCTCAGTCACTTACTATGTCTGAAAACCAGAGCAGGTTGGAGTCTGGATAGACAGTGAACATTCCGTAGATGGGGTTCAGAAGTTCTTTCAGAAGCAACAGAAAGAATTCTTTAGTAACTCCTCCATCATCCACGGCCTCTTCACCATCAAATATCACCTGTAAGGCAAGATATAGGTAATAATGCAATGATTTCAGTGAGTTTGTAGGGTTTATATCTCATTAAGAGAGAAGTTAACTTATATGTATATTTTATTGTCCAAATAGGACCCATGCCCACTGTATACTAGTATGTATGCATATATTTTCATGGGAGGGAACATGTGAAATACATTTGTGCCCAAAAAGCTGAAAGCTTTTCATAAGCAGCAATAGCAACAGCACCATTAAAATCCCAAATCCACAAAAATATTTTTTTAAAACAGAAATTTAGACTTTTTCACTTCTAAAAGGACATTGTGACGATGGCGTTTACAGTGTTTAATACCTTCAAAGGTTTTTTCAAATCTATGTCCGAGTAAATACTGAGCTCTCTTAGAGCGTCAGACACCAGGCTTGTCCTCCTCACATGAAGCACCAGGAAGGGGTTCTTGGCCAGCATGGGCTCCATAGAGAGCAGCATGAAGACATTTTGCAGATTGGCTCCATTTATTGCCACCTACATGTACAAAAACAAAGACACATGCACACAAGGTCATTTTATACTGACTTTCACATATATGTAGCAGTTGATTTTACAGAGCCATACAAAGAAGTGTAGGCATAACCAAATGAGTGACTCCTTACTCCGCACCTCTTAACCAGTTGCTGTTTTATTTTGTCACAACAACACTACACAATTATTAAATGTTCCATGGCTTCCTGACACTAACTGACCCCACCAGTCCTAACTATTGTCCGGCTGCTATTCAGCGTCAGAAGCCCCGCCCACCAGGTGCCACAATCCTTTTATTCTCAACAAACCAACCTCAGTAATCCCACCCACTTGTGAGTAAAATACTTTCTTAAATATACCTTCCCCTGACCAAGAATAGAGAGAATAACATAGAATACAAACATTAGAATAAACTAAAAATGCTTTTTTTTGCCCAAACTACAATACAATATAAAACAGATTGTGGGAGATCTACACAGACAGAAGGATAAGTCAGTTGTTAGTAGCCATAAATAAACAGCTGACCTAGGAGATAGGAATTTAGATATGAAGAGTAACAAAGGTCAATTAAGATAAAATTTCAGAGCTAAGGTAAAAGGTTTAAGTAGTAAGTACTTAGCAGAACTGAATGGAAGGAAGCAATTTTCAGGGAAGCAAAAGAAAATGCAAAGTATATGGGAGACTAAGAACTGAGACATATGGTTTGCAGCTAGCTGGATTGCTTTAAAGAAAGGAGAATGATGTTGTAGAACACTGGTCAGAAAAATAACACAATAGTACTTCCTTAATGAAGGACTGATTATAACATAAGTGAATACCGTGAACTTATGTAGGAGCTTAAAGAATACAATGAGCACAAAATATTTCCAGATTATCCTATCATGAATTGGAGACTGTATTATATTAAAAAAAAGGCTTTCGGAGTGTAAAATGGCTGATAATAGAGATGCATAGCTTGCAGTTAGTTCACTAGTCTGAGTAGATATAATGTGAAGCTCGGTCCTTTGTATGGAAACCTTTACCTATATGGTTATGAATGTTAACATTAGTTTTTATTTTGTACTTTAGACATAGTGGATCTTATTTGTAACATCAGGCAAGTAGAAATATTGTGTAAAAAGAGGTTTAATACTTGACAAAGTCTCTACTGATACGTGGAGAGTAGTGACTACAATTCTGGCCTCACATGTGCAATGTGGTTAATCTGGGTGCTGTCACTTCAGGATCTGTGGCACTTTACTAAGTAAGAATGACAGAATCGAGGTCAGCCAATGAGCCTCATTATCGTGTGTACGGTCATCGGCCAAGCTAGAAGTGGAGGTGAGGGGGGTGTACCGACAGCTTTCCATTGCAATTGGGATCCTGAACCATCTCTATAATTTGGACCTTAACATAAGTGGGTACTTCTTTTGTAGTACTTCCACAGATTTGTATAATTAATAATTACCTATCATGTCTTTTAGGGTCCGATTTACTGTGAAACGTAAAAATGTGACTGTTGCGTACACACAATAAAATTTCAGTACACATGCGTTTCTGCGGTTTGAGCTGCACATATGTTAGATACATGTAACATTAAACCTAGTGGATAAATATATCTGATGCAAAGGTGTGGCAGTCACCATCATCATCCGTAAGCTTGCACCAGGCCTATGAGATGTGCAATAAAATCCCTCCTAAAGCTGTATCTTACAGATATGAGTAAGTCAAAATGGGACGCATGTCTCAGGGGCATGGCTAACTTGCATATCCATGCCAATACTGTACTGAATGTACATGTGAACATCCCTGATCCTCCTCTCCAATACCAAGAACAACATATCCTCAAATCAAAATGCAGGTTTAAGTTGTGCGCTTTTA
This sequence comes from Mixophyes fleayi, assembly GCF_038048845.1. Lineage (NCBI taxonomy): Eukaryota > Metazoa > Chordata > Amphibia > Anura > Limnodynastidae > Mixophyes > Mixophyes fleayi. The sequence goes on from NC_134402.1 coordinate 154,048,897, forward strand.
CAGTGCAACAAAATCAACAGATGTGCGAATGAATTCATGACCAACTCTCAATCGGGTTCTTAATGCGTAGTATGTAGGTAACAGGTACTCATCATAACACTTTTATTTGTTCTCCAGAATGACAACCCTCCTTTTAAATTGTATACATTTTGTAATATATGTTGGATGCTAACCAATAAAAAAATTAAAGTTAAAATATATAAATATATATATGTGAAAATATCCAAAATGTTTCCATGAAACAAACATATATTATGATTTATGAAGCATTTATAGATTTAAATTAAGTGGGTTGAACCTTGGCGTTTATAAAGGCGCCCATACACAGAGTCGTAACCTGTGTGTGCAGCTCTAAAACAACACTTGTTGACAATGATCATCTGAATAAGACTGATCAGATGTTGATCTGGACTGACAGTAAATTTGATTGGATAATGACGGCAATCTGAGTGTCTAACTGCCGTGATTGGGGCAGGATACAATCTGGCTGTTCAGCTTTCCATACAAAGTACACAGATTACTATTAAAGAATAGCTGTCTTCATATAATTGTAAGGTGATACAATGATTATGGCAGGTTCCAACCACACATATCTTGTGACAAAAGACATCCAGATTTAACATTATTCATTCCCCCTGTGTCATACCTGCATCTGTAGCTCAGCATCTGTCTGTAACATTTTGGTCTTGGCTTGAGCATTAAATACAAACGGATAAGAGCAGAGCGTCACGGAGTCCTAAAGGGAGGAGGAGACAGACAAACAAAACAACAATTATATTATTGGATTTAAGTGAAAATACCAAACAAGAATTTGCAATAAAAATATAATGTATATTTAATAGACCACTAATTGTTCACTAAAACAAAGACAGTCCAATATCTGCCATTTATATTCTTGAAATGTGAAGGAATGCACTAATGTTATACATTTTCCACTTGGATACCTTAACATATAAAGTAGGTGTTCAGCACAAAGTAACAGTGTATAGCATTCAATTCCAACTCTTCATGTTCTAAAGTGAGGTAGGAAAATAGAAGCTAGAATCCACCTTTATTACACAGCTACTAATGGAACAGATTTAAAAAATATCCCCCTATGAGTATAATTTATCCTGTCCAGAGACGCATATTATACCCATCACCCTTTAACTCAACATTACACCGGCTATTTGGAAACTAAAACATATAGAAAAGTATAGAATCTTTCTAGCCTTTTGTTATGTAGCTGTGTATAAACACAATGTGGCAGTAGCTTCACTTGTCTTAATGTACATACACAAGGCAGATGTGGCTGTGTTGTTTCAGACATAGCAAGCTTTCAAAAGGTCCTCCCCTACAGCTAAGGGCCTTAGGCAGTTGCCTCATTAGCCTTACCCTTGAGCGGGCCAGGTGATCAAATCTGTTTAGCATTAGTTTAGACATTTCCATTGATGTCTTTTGTTTTGGCTCAGTTAAGCAATATAATATAATAGGCTGAAAGACTGTTTTTTGTGACTTATTATAAGATGTTTTACTGAACAATTAGAAAATATAGAAAACAAAGTCAAAATACAGGTTAATGGTATGTTTTTGCTACGGAAAAAAAACAAAAACAAAAAAACGCACAAAGAGAATTAAATAAATTACCTGCATAATTGAAGGGCGAACTTTCTAAAAAAGAGAAATGAAAAAAGAAAACCTAGTGTTATTTTATTCCCTGTAAAACATTGGATTCTTTGTGTATTCAAAACATGTAAAAAAAAATAAAAATATTTAGGTACATAGTGTGCTCTAGAGCCAGAAGCTCTTGATTAAAGGACAAATAATGGGAGTTCTTCTGGTATGTTTAACTATTTAGTAAATACCTACTGAGGTTAATTATATCCTTTTAAGTAACTTTCTCAGATGTAATTTTGATACCATACTGTTTTGCGGAGGTTGGGCTGTTAGAGATGTTGTTAGTTTGTGTGTATGTCTTTACTATTTTTTTTAGCACTATGTACTAAAAAAACAAAAACATGTCCTATTCTGGTAACTTCATCAATAAATTTCATGAAATGGGAATATTGGGGAAGTGGGTATATCCAAGCATTCTAAGTAGAAACATGAAACTTCTGTGCTCCAGTACAGCTCTGTGTATTACACTCCACACCATTATTGAACAAAAAGGTGATCAAATTAAGCACTCGCCATCTAACATAATAATGTTATGTAAACCTTATAATTAGGGATGAGCGCACTCGGATTTATGAAATCCGAGCCCACCCGAACGTTGCCGATCCGAGTCGGATCCGAGACAGATCCGGGTATTGGCGCCAAATTCAAATCTGAAACTGAGGCTCTGACTCATAATCCCGTTGTCGGATCTCGCGATACTCGGATCCTATAAATTCCCCGCTAGTCGCCGCCATCTTCACTCGGGCATTGATCAGGGTAGAGGGAGGGTGTGTTAGGTGGTCCTCTGTCCTGGTAGATCTCGTGCTGTGCTGTTTAGTTCTGTGCTGTGCTGTTTAGTTCTGTGCTGTGCTGTGCTGTGCTGTGTTCTGCAGTATCAGTCCAGTGGTGCTGTGTGCTGTGCTCTGTCCTTCTGAGGTCAGTGGTGCTGCTGGGTCCTGTGCTGTGTCCTGTTCAGTCCAGTGGTGCTGTGTCCTGTGCTCTGTGCTTCTAAGGGCATAGTTATTTCCCCAATATTCCCCTGTGTTTAAAAAAATAAAAAAAAGTTATTTAAAAAAATACCAAAAACTAATTTAATTTTTTTTAATTACCACAAAATTTGCACAACCAATCCTGCAGTATAAGCCCATTGGTACTGCAATATTACCAAGTTCACACATTCTGCAGTATCAGTCCAGTGGTGCTGTGTCCTGTGCTCTGTCCTGCTGAGTTCCGTAGTGCTGCTGGGTCCTGTGCCGTGTCCTGTTCAGTCCAGTGGTGCTGTGTCCTGTGCTCTGTGCTTCTAAGGGCATAGTTATTTCCCCATTATTCCCAAGTTTTTAAAAAATAAAAAAAAAAGTAAAAAAAAATAAAAACTAAAAAATTAAAAAAAATATATATAATTATAACCAAATTTGCAAAACCAATCCAGCAGTATAAGTCCATTGGTACTGCAATATTACAAAGTTCACACATTCTGCAGTATCAGTCCAGTGGTGTTGTGTCCTGTGCTCTGTCCTGCTGAGTTCCGTAGTGCTGCTGGGTCCTGTGCCGTGTCCTGTTCAGTCCAGTGGTGCTGTGTCCTGTGCTCTGTGCTTCTAAGGGCATAGTTATTTCCCCATTATTCCCAAGTTTTTAAAAAATAAAAAAAAAGTAAAAAAAAATAAAAAATTAAAAATTAAAAAAAAAAATATAATTATAACCAAATTTGCAAAACCAATCCAGCAGTATAAGTCCATTGGTACTGCAATATTACCAAGTTCACACATTCTGCAGTATCTTGTGCTACATATAATGGAGACCAAAAATTTGGAGGATAAAGTAGGGAAAGATCAAGACCCACTTCCTCCTAATGCTGAAGCTGCTGCCACTAGTCATGACATAGACGATGAAATGCCATCAACGTCGTCTTCCAAGCCCGATGCCCAATCTCGTAGTACCGGGCATGTAAAATCACAAAAGCCCAAGTTAAGAAAAAGTAGCAAAAAGAGAAACTTAAAATCATCTGAGGAGAAACGTAAAGTTGCCAATATGCCATTTACGACACGGAGTGGCAAGGAACGGCTTAGGCCCTGGCCCGTGTTCATGACTAGTGGTTCAGCTTCACCCACGGATCTTAGCCCTCCTCCTCCTCCCCCCCCCTACAAAAAATTGAAGAGAGTTATGCTGTCAGCAACAAAACAGCAAACAACTCTGCCTTCTAAAGAGAAATTATCACAAATCCCCAAGGCGAGTCCAAGGGTGTTGGTGGTTGTCAAGCCTGACCTTCCCATCACTGTACGGGAAGAGGTGGCTCGGGAGGAGGCTATTGATGATGTAGCTGGCGCTGTGGAGGAACTTGATGATGAGGATGGTGATGTGGTTATTGTAAATGAGGCACCAGGGGGGGAAACAGCTGATGTCCATGAGATGAAAAAGCCCATCGTCATGCCTGGTCAGAAGACCAAAAAATGCACCTCTTCGGTCTGGAGTTATTTTTATCCAAATCCAGACAACCAATGTATGGCCATATGTAGCTTATGTAAAGCTCAAATAAGCAGGGGTAAGGATCTTGCCCACCTAGGAACATCCTCCCTTATACGTCACCTGAATAACCTTCATAGTTCAGTGGTTAGTTCAGGAACTGGGGCTAGGACCCTCATCGGTACAGGGACACCTAAATCCCGTGGTCCAGTTGGATACACACCAGCAACACCCTCCTCGTCAACTTCCTCCACAATCTCCATCAGATTCAGTCCTGCAGCCCAAGTCAGCAGCCAGACTGAGTCCTCCTCAATACGGGATTCATCCGAGGAATCCTGCAGCGGTACGCCTTCTACTGCCACTGCTGCTGTTGCTGCTGTTAGTCGGTCATTTTCCCAGAGGGGAAGTCGTAAGACCGCTAAGTCTTTCACAAAACAATTGACCGTCCAACAGTCGTTTGCCATGACCACAAAATACGATAGTAGTCACCCTATTGCAAAGCGTATAACTGCGGCTGTAACTGCAATGTTGGTGTTAGACGTGCGCCCGGTGTCCGCCATCAGTGGAGTGGGATTTAGAGGGTTGATGGAGGTATTGTGTCCCCGGTACCAAATCCCGTCGAGATTCCACTTCACTAGGCAGGCGATACCAAAAATGTACAGAGAAGTACGATCAAGTGTCCTCAGTGCTCTAAAAAATGCGGTTGTACCCACTGTCCACTTAACCACGGACATGTGGACAAGTGGTTCTGGGCAAACGAAGGACTATATGACTGTGACAGCCCACTGGGTAGATGCATCCCCTTCCGCAGCAACAGCAACAGCTGCATCAGTAGCAGCAACTACAAAATGGCGGCTCGTGCAAAGGCAGGCAACATTGTGTATTACAGGCTTTAATAAGAGGCACAACGCTGACAACATATTAGAGAAAATGAGGGAAATTATCTCCCAGTGGCTTACCCCACTTAGACTCTCATGGGGATTTGTGGTGTCAGACAATGCCAGTAACATTGTGCGGGCATTAAATATGGGCAATTTCCAGCACGTCCCATGTTTTGCCCACACCATTAATTTGGTGGTGCAGCATTACCTCAAGAGTGACAGGGGTGTGCAGGAGATGCTTGCGGTGGCGCGCAAAATTGCTGGACACTTTCGGCATTCAGCCAGTGCCTACCGCAGACTAGAGGCACATCAAAAAAGCATGAACCTGCCCTGCCATCATCTCAAACAAGAGGTTGTGACGCGCTGGAACTCCACCCTCTATATGCTGCAGAGGATGGAGGAGCAGCAAAAGGCCATTCAGGCCTACACAGCCACCTACGACATAGGCAAAGGAGTGGGGATGCGCCTCAGTCAAGCGCAGTGGAGACTGATTTCCGTGTTGTGCAAGGTTCTGCAGCCATTTGAACTTGCCACACGAGAAGTCAGTTCCGACACTGCCAGCTTGAGTCAGGTCATTCCCCTGATCAGGCTGTTGCAGAAGCAGCTGGAGAAAGTGAGGGAGGAGCTGGTAAGCCATTGCGATTACACCAAGCATGTAGCTCTTGTGGATGTAGCCCTTCGTACGCTTTGCCAGGATCCGAGGGTGGTCACTCTTTTAAAGTCAGAGGAATACATTCTGGCCACCGTGCTCGATCCTCGGTTTAAAGCGTATGTTGTGTCTCTGTTTCCGGCGGACACAAGTCTACAGCGGTGCAAAGACCTGCTGGTCAGGAGATTGTCCTCTGAAGAGGGCCGTGACATGCCAACAGCTCCACCCTCATTTTCTTCCACATCTATGGCTGCGAGGAAAAAGCTCAGTTTTCCCAAAAGAGGCACTGGCGGGGATGCTGATAACATCTGGTCCGGACTGAAGGACCTGCCAACCATTGCAGACATGTCTACTCTCGCTGCATTGGATGCTGTCACAATAGAAAAAATTGTGGATGATTACTTTGCTGACACCATCCAAGTAGACATGTCAGACAGTCCATATTGTTACTGGCAGGAAAAAAAGGCAGTTTGGAAGCCCCTGTACAAACTGGCTCTATTTTACCTGAGTTGTCCCCCCTCCAGTGTGTACTCGGAAAGAGTTTTTAGTGCAGCGGGGAACCTGGTCAGTGAGTGGCGAAGGAGGTTGCTTCCTCAGAACGTTGAAAAAATGATGTTTATAAAAATGAATAATCAATTCCTCAATGAAGTACAGCACTGCCCTCCAGATACTACAGAGGGACCTGTGGTTGTGGAGTCCAGCGGGGACGAATTGATAATGTGTGATGAGGAGGAAGTACACACTGTAGGGGGAGAGGAATCAGAGGTTGAGGATGAGGACGACATCTTGCCTCAGTAGAGCCTGTTTAGTCTGTACAGGGAGAGATGAATAGCTTTTTTGGTGTGGGGGCCCAAACAAACCAATCATTTCAGCCAAAGTTGTTTGGTAGGCCCTGTCGCTGAAATGATTGGTTTGTTAAAGTGTGCATGTCCTATTTCAACAACATAAGGGTGGGTGTGAGGGCCCAAGGACAATTCCATCTTGGACCTTTTTTTTTTGCATTATATGACCAATCAACAGTCGTTTGCCATGTTCAAAAAGTAAAACCAAATTTAAAAAAATTCAAGAAATTAAACCAAAAGTAAAATGCCCTGTCATAATTTAAAACAAGAGGTATTGACGTGCTCTAAAACTACTGTATTGTTGTTTATATTTTATAAACACTACACTTGAAAGCTTGAGTCTTTCAATAAAAAAGTAACTGTCCATTGCACGAATATTTGCAACAGGGACAATTTTAGGGTTAAGAAAGTCAACTAATAACACTTCGACGCTGTCTGTCTTTATAAACACTACACTTGGAAGTTGGAGGAGGTATTGTGGCCCCGGCACCAAATTTACTACTGGGGCCACTCCACTGTGCAGTCCATATTTAGGTGTATCAGATATTAAACAACGGTGACAGTTGATGCCCAATTTTTTAATTATATTGTGGCCTCGGTACCAAATTGTGTACCGGGGCCACCACACTACGCAGTCAAGATAGATAGATGCGTATCATAGATAAAGTACATTCAGTGGTGTGGGGCAAATTGAAAAATATTCAAAATGCACTGACATTATCAAAAACAAGAGGTTGTCACACGCTAAAACTCCAACATGTATATGATGGAGAGGATGGAGGAGCAGCCGTATGTGTAGTGTAATGCAGACCTGTTGAAGGTTTTTTATATATTTTATTGTGGTGCCCAGTGCCCACTCCTCTACGCAGTCCAGATACATTTATTGGTGCGATTCATAAAAGTTCAGGGTTTTTAATATATTGTGGTGACCCACTCCTCTACGCAGTCCAGGTACATTTATTGGTGCGATTCATAAAAGTTCAGGGTTTTTAATATATTGTGGTGACCCACTCCTCTACGCAGTCCAGGTACATTTATTGGTGCGATTCATAAAAGTTCAGGGTTTTTAATATATATTGTGGTGACCCACTCCTCTACGCAGTCCAGGTACATTTATTGGTGCGAATCATACAAGTTGATGGTTTTCTTATTATATATATTGTGGGGACCCACTCCTCTACGCAGTCCAGGTACATTTATTGGTGCGATTCATAAAAGTTCAGGGTTTTTAATATATTGTGGTGACCCACTCCTCTACGCAGTCCAGGTACATTTATTGGTGCGATTCATAAAAGTTCAGGGTTTTTAATATATTGTGGTGACCCACTCCTCTACGCAGTCCAGGTACATTTATTGGTGCGATTCATAAAAGTTCAGGGTTTTTAATATATTGTGGTGACCCACTCCTCTACGCAGTCCAGGTACATTTATTGGTGCGATTCATAAAAGTTCAGGGTTTTTAATATATATTGTGGTGACCCACTCCTCTACGCAGTCCAGGTACATTATTGGTGCGAATCATACAAGTTGATGGTTTTCTTATTATATATATTGTGGTGACCCACTCCTCTACGCAGTCCAGGTACATTTATTGGTGCGATTCATAAAAGTTCAGGGTTTTTAATATATATTGTGGTGACCCACTCCTCTACGCAGTCCAGGTACATTTATTGGTGCGATTCATAAAAGTTCAGGGTTTTTAATATATATTGTGGTGACCCACTCCTCTACGCAGTCCAGGTACATTTATTGGTGCGAATCATACAAGTTGATGGTTTTCTTATTATATATATTGTGGTGACCCACTCCTCTACGCAGTCCAGGTACATTTATTGGTGCGATTCATAAAAGTTCAGGGTTTTTAATATATTGTGGTGACCCACTCCTCTACGCAGTCCAGGTACATTTATTGGTGCGATTCATAAAAGTTCAGGGTTTTTAATATATTGTGGTGACCCACTCCTCTACGCAGTCCAGGTACATTTATTGGTGCGATTCATAAAAGTTCAGGGTTTTTAATATATTGTGGTGACCCACTCCTCTACGCAGTCCAGGTACATTTATTGGTGCGAATCATACAAGTTGATGGTTTTCTTATTATATATTTGTGGTGACCCACTCCTCTAGGCAGTCCAGGTACATTTATTGGTGCGAATCATAAAAGTTCAGGGTTTTTAATATATATTGTGGTGACCCACTCCTCTACGCAGTCCAGGTACATTTATTGGTGCGAATCATAAAAGTTCAGGGTTTTTAATATATATTGTGGTGACCCACTCCTCTACGCAGTCCAGAAAGATACCTTGTTGCAACGTTTTGGACTAATAACTATATTGTGAGGTGTTCAGAATACACTGTAAATTAGTGGAAATGCTTGTTATTGAATGTTATTGAGGTTAATAATAGCGTAGGAGTGAAAATAAGCCCAAAAACTTGATTTTTAAACTTTTTATGTTTTTTTCAAAAAAAATCCGAATCCAAAACCTTAAATCCGAACCGAGACCTTTCGTCAAGTGTTTTGCGAGACAAATCCGAACCCCAAAAATAACGAAAATCCGGATCCAAAACACAAAACACGAGACCTCAAAAGTCACCGGTGCACATCCCTACTTATAATATCAAATGACTAATGCATCAGTACTGCTGTATAACCTAATCCTTACACTAGTGCAAGTGGAAAAGGGGAAAAAAGTTAATATAATATATGTTCATTTGCATTTTTTTTAATTGCTTTTATGTCGTCTACTACAACCTTAACAAGCACAAATATATTGCAACGCAAAAGGTCCGAGTTCATGTCTCCCAGGGAGAGATTCAATTAGCTGTGAGGTTCTGTAGGAACTTCGCACAATGTGTCTCCACTGGATGTTTCAAGTAAGAAATTGCACTCAAAACGAACAACCTTGTGGCTCATTGAATCACCCCCATAGTCTACAGTTTTGCCAGATAACTGTAGTTTAAATGACATGAATACAGATCAGCCATATTGAATCGCCCATCTGCCTAAACATCACAAATGTGCTTAAAGAATCATCACTATGAGCTGCCCCTGGAATTCCCATTGTACAATCTGGGCCTGATTCTGTAAGGAACGTAAATGCTAATATGTGCTGTATTTTGCGCAAAATCGGTCTGTACAAGCCCAGAACCGGTGCATACACCAGTGAACGCAGCAACATCCAATTCATCTTCGAGAGCAAAGGACCCTTACTACAGCCTATGATTTCATGGGTGTAACAGGAAGGGGAATGGACTTATGCACATAGTCAATGTACAGTAAGAGTGTGCCAATTGGGCATCTAAAAGGTAGGTGTTTTTCTGTCGTATCACTTGCACCAACTACAGGGAAGGTGTACGCCCTGAGTGATAGTGATGGCAGCAGTGTATGTATTCTAGAACATGTGTTAGCAATCAGTAGCAACTGTAAAAATGCATTTTACGTACAGCCGACATTAAGCACAGTATGATATATGTATTACATGGGGTAAAAAAATCTATAATTTGTTTCAATGTTTTGTCATTAATTATTATTATTAACAGGTGACAATCATTGAATACATTGTTTTTTCTGCACGTTCTGGTGGGACTTATATTCCACATATGTATTAGATGTAACCTGTAATGTTGTGTCTGTCAAAGCAGTGTACCTAGACCCTTATTTAAGAAGAGACGTATCTTCAGATCTATTACTATGTGTGTGCACTTACACCAGTAGGTACCTCTATTACTATGTGTGTGCAATGACACCAGTAGGTACCTCTATTATTATGTGTGTGCAATGACACCAGTAGGTACCTCTATTACTATGTGTGTGCAATTACACCAGTAGGTACCATCATATATGCAAACAGAAGTCAATCACCAACAATTACAGCAGCTAGACGTGTTTGTGTTATGATCAATAAACAGCCCTAAATAAATTATTAATGTGTATTAAGGAAATATAAATGTGGCATTCAATTATAATACTCTTACAACTATGCTGAGAGCTAGCAGTGCTGTGGAATTCCATTAGATACAGCACAGGATATGCATGATGATGAGAGCCTAGGTGAATGCAGACAGGGCACCTCAGCTCTTACTAAAGGCCACACGTACCAATCCTGCCTGGTTCAGGAACCACGTGAGGTAATCTTCTTGAATGTCCACCAAGCTGGATATCTCAGGGATATAGAATTTATCGTGCTCCACGTGTCGTACCTTCACATTTACCTGAGGTTAGAAATCATTACAATGTTAACATGGGGGACAAGAGACAAAAAAAAAAGGAAAGTGAGTACAAATGACTGCCTTGGGCTATTACATACAAAGAATGAGCAATCTAAGTATTAGAATATTATTTGCTTGCAGGGGAAATAAATGTACCAATAGAATGTAACTTAAAAAAACCTCTTGGGGTAGCCCTGCTGAAGAACAGGAAGCTTAATGTGCAAAGAAAAATTGCTTCCCTAGTTTAGACAAATGACTCACACTTCTATATGTAGTTGATGAAAATACTACTAGCTCTCGTGTGCCCTGTACTGCATATTATACAGTCACAGAATTATTTGGCTATCTGATCCCTAATACCTGTAAATAAAGCCCCTTTCTTCCATGATCGTTTTATAATCACCTTGTGCAACTTTTCGAGGAGTCTGAGAGCAGCAGTGATGTAGCTGGTAAACAGTACGGGGATCAGCAAGGTTTTGTGTCCATTCAGCAGATAGACCACCGCTCCTTTATACAGGTCTATTAATTTGAAGAAGTAGTTTGGGCAAACCTGAGACCACCAGTTATCTGCAGACAGAAATACTTTATGAACATGGGAGATGTATCTGCTACAGCCCAGTTAGCATTAGCTGTTGCTACACAGTGGAAAAGTGCTGATGAGGAAAAAAAAAACGAATGTCCAGTTGATTTTTACCAAGTAGCGGTATATGAATTATATGAGAACTATAAACAAGTTATGAGGTCGGCTCTTTGACTACAGTGGAGAAAAAGCTCACGGAAGACTATTATATCTGCGTCAGCTTCCTAGGGATATATCTTCCTCAAAAGTGGCATTTATAGGTCTGATTCATCTTTGGACATATGTATCTTTGTGCGCCGTATCTTGTGTGATCTAGCTCTGTGCATGAAACGGACCTTACGCCAATGAACACAACTGAATGCAATTCACATCTGCGTGCAAATAACACTTCCGACTGACGATGATTTGATTGGCAGAATGAGGGAGGAAGGGGCGGATGAACGTAGGCAATGTACAGTAAGGACATACCAAGGACTTGCCAATGTGGTTATGGTCGATTCAAGTCCTAGGTTTCTTTAAAGTACATGTTTTTTAACTGTATCGTTTACAAAAGCTACAGGGCAGGTGTATGTGCCAACTGAAGACTAACATGGCATAGTTTTGCTTTAAAAACTACAAGTATGTGTGCCCCTAGCTAGCACAGAACATGTGTATGCAAAGAAAATACATGATAAAATTCATTGTGTTTAAAGTAGACGCATTAAAAGCATGCATATTTATGCATTTAATGTAAAAAAATATATATATATAAAAAAAATGTTTTGCAAATATCGGTATTAACGATTATAGTAAATAGAATTGTTCATTTATTTTTTAAAAATTTGTTAAACGTGTATTCGGATAGAACTTTATATTGCACATATACATGTGTGTATCCTGCTCTGTCTGTCCACATACGGCAAGTAACGTTTAGCCAGATTCAAATGGAAACGTATATATTGAGATCTGGTTGTATTTGAAAACGGTCAGAACTACGTTCAAGTTCCATGCTCGTTTTTTGTTTAAACAACAAGTTGCATGCAGGTGGCATCCGAAGATGAATCAGGCTCTCTGTGCGTAAATGTCTATCAGAGACAGGTAAAATTACATTCACTTCAAAATATATTGGAAAGGAAAAAGTGTCAATTTCTATTCTTGATGTCACTGTTAAAGTGTTTTGCACACTTTACTATAAAAGGTATCAAACTTGAAATTCCAAATTTACCCCACATTTGCACCAGTAACGTAATTACACATCCTTAAAACTGTTTTTTTTTCTTAAAGTTATAGATGGCCTTAAATAATGTAAAATGTATATGCAATCCAAACGTGAAAACAAAACAGATTTGGTAAAACTATTCATTATAAATAAACATGGACATTGCCACCTGAAAGTATATTTTTCTTTTAGTGTGCTTTACCGTCAGTTCATATTATCAGAGAATGCTGAATGTGAACATACCACATTATGAGCTATATTAAAAACAGATAACTATTATAGAGCGCTGTGGCACTACATTTTAGGACAGTTACACTTTGTATCAACTTAAATAATATTCACTTGAATAAACAGGTAAAACCAGACATCATATAATACATTAACAGATTTCTTATGTCAGGAACGTTTGGAAAAATAACTTTACCCAGCACTTTGCTTGGATTGGTGTCCAGCCTTAAGATAGCCATGGCTAATGGGATGGTCAACGTAATATAGTACTTGGAGTCCTGGAGCAGAGGGAATTCTGGGAGGATGAGGTAAATCCGCATTGCTTCTACATCTGGCGGAGAGCTGGACAGCTGTGGTATCAAAAAACTTTCAAAGCTCTTAAGGATCTAACAAAAACAAAGTATACTTGAGTTAAGTTACATTTTGTACAGTATAGCCAAGTGCTTTTACAAACAATAAGGGAGGGAAATTCAGTTGGCCGTGATTTAACTAAAATCTCTGCTCATTTTCCTTTACGTCACATAGACATGTGAGGGAAACAAGCGGAGATTTTAGTACCATATTAACCGACAATGTGCGCAGCCGGATATCGAGGTGAAGTCTGGTGGCACCTCGCAAATAAATTAATCTATCCCTAAGGATGAACAACATTTATGCATAAAATACTACAGAATAAATCCAATTCATTTTCAAGGGCTAACATTTCATTCTCGGAAAACAATACCAAAAAAAGACGCAGATATTTAAAATGATCACTTTCATGCTTTGCAAATGTCAACACTAGGAATGGAATGTTACCTGCTCTAGTAGTCTGGAATGATGGGCGTTCATTAGCGTCTCAAACAGCACTTTGATGGATAACATGTCAATCCCTGGGACTTTGGGGCTTGTCTTAAAATGCTGGTCATTTCTGTAAGTATTGAACAGCACACGTTGCTTCACAAAGCAGAGATGAAGACATTTCTTAAGTAAGTATACACATTGTTTATAACTTGTACACAGAGTACAGTACTATAGGCATACTAAACAAAACTGGGTACTAAATGGTAGACAATAAGTTATTAGAACAATTGAGTAGCTGCATGCAGATGACAAACACCGAGGATGTAAGGTGCTCCATACATTATATGCATGAATATAAAATGTAAGGGAAAATGCTTCAACATTATTAATAATGTTAATACATATATACAGATGGAGCAAAGCCTAATGGGAGTTAAAGTACCTCATCCCTGACTGTACCGCTCAAACATATAAAGTTTGTTTACAACAGTAATAGGAATAGTATTTTGCATGTAATAACGAAGAAGCATTATTACCGTAACAAGTGTCTCTGGCACAGAAATTATTACATGTCAAATCAATGTCATATAATGGTGACAGGTGACTGTAATACTTACTTCTTCTCCAGGAAACTCCCATTCCAGCAAGCTGATGAGGACAGTGTTTGTACGATGCCACTATTCCGGAAATGACAGGAGAGAGGACGATAAGAACCTAATGTCTGCACTAAGTACTTTGCCCCTATATAAGTGACATTACAGACTATTATACCTGTTTTTACTTTGCACCAAGACCCTATGCATTGTGTACATTGCAGTATCATGTTGTGGAGTAAATGAACATAATTATAGACATTATATTTGATTTCAGATAAAGTTTTCACTAGGTTTAGGGTTTTGCATATTTCAGTATGGAGTTGCAATTTCAGTTTCATGCCATGAAGACTACCTACAGCCTGTTAGGACGTATCGTAAAGCAATAACTTGTATCTTACATTGTATTATTTGCATTCAATCTATATGGGTTTCATGAGAACTACGTGACTATTAAATGTTGCTTGCTGGGTGTGGCACAGAAGGATGTGCAGCTTAGTAGTGTCAACAAATTATCTACCTATAAAAGCACTAATGTTCTTTAGCAGAGAAGTTCAAGAAATGATATTCATGCCTGAATTCAGAATTTTGCAAATCACTGTTTAGAACACCGAAACTGATCAATTTGCAGGTTTCGTTCCAAGCACATTAGGCTAATCCTAAAACAAGAGGGTCATTTTGTGATGTACATAAAGTCACCTGTGTGTTGTACATGTGAAACGGACTGGACTGGCAGAGCATGCTTGAAGTGCGGACAGGAAGATCTCAGAATCACAGAATGTGCACTGTACAACAGTGTAAACATCACACTGAAGTCCGACCTCCTACAACTTTACATCTCACCTTTCATTAGATAAAAAATGGTCAACTTTTCTCTAAAATACTGCTCGGTATAGGCTCATTCATGACTTAAAGGACGACGTCAGCATAGTCTTGAGGCACGTTTAAGCAAAATGTGTAAATAAATAAAAGATAAAGATAAATCAGGCAAGCAGTGCTGCAGTACTGGTTACACAGCAATGTAGTAAACACAGTACACACACAAATATACAGTAGTCTGAGCTACTAATAGTCACGTGAAACGTGCCACAGACATATCCCTCTGGTAGAATCCAGGAGGAGTGAGTGTCCAATGGGCTGTAAGCTCCTCCTACAAGGCCACAGACATGTGACATTTATTGATGCTTGCTGATTGGCCCTTTTAACATTCCATGCAGTGTCACCGACCCTTCATTATTTGCCAAATTGGGGCAAATCAGGAACAATTCACAAATTAATTTACGGACAGCAAATCTCTGAAGTTCGTCCTAATTTCCCAATCATTCACCATTCTCTAATAGCAATGCAAAATAGCCAACTTTAGGAGTCACTTACAATGCAGAACAATATGACGACACAGCATTTCTTAATGCTCAAATGCACATATATTTCCACACCACGCATGAACAAACGTATGCCATTTCCACATTTCCATGATTCCAGAGCAGACACACTGAGGGATACTTAAAGATTTTCGGGCTGTGACTGAAATGTGTTCACAATAAAAATGTAATCTCAAAGTATTGCCTAGTATGACTTTTACACCACTACTTAGTGGACGTAAACTTTCTTTTTTCGCCACCCACTGATATGCATGACTAAAACAACTCTGCATAATCCAGATACATACATTATGTGTGTGTGTGTATTATATATATATTTTTTTTGTACAGATACATACTTGATGGTATTAGAATTACTGGTGTCCAACACTTTCTGCCTCCACACATCAATGGTTTCATTGTTTATTAGACTGGTGTAACTTTTGTGTTTGCAAGACCGGAAGTCATCAGCTGGTTTGGGGTTCTGAAACAGGACAAAGACATAATGAGGGCGGATAGAGGAACACCTACAGCAACACCCAGATCTTGTAAGGGGATCACAAATGCTAACATGGACGTAAAGGTACAGAAGAGTTATGCCTAACCGGCACAAATAAATGCACCAGACTTTCAATGAGTTGGTCTAATAACCTTGCAGGGAGGAATTCAATCTAAAATGACAAGTATATTGTTCTATGTGTACTTGTATAACTTACAAGCTTACATATAATATACAATATATTACCCTGCCTTACTATTATTTGCCATGCCAGAAGAGCTTTTCACATAGTCATATACATAATACAGTGGGTGCTTTCCTTTGTTGTTATTTATGTTTAGTGCTCTTTAAAAAAAAAAAAAAAAGGTCAATACAATATTTGCAAATTGCTGCTATACTTACACATATTGCATACCAATGTCAATAAAACATGACACCTGGAAATTTGGGGAATTTACTAACGGTGTAATCATGCGATGATCACACAATGTGCAAACACACTGACACAGAACTCCAGGGATGACTCACACACGGTAAGCTGAGCACAAGGAGATTAGTGTCTTATTTAATCACTTCATCGTTCCACAGTTCATGCCACCAGGGTCTTACTTAGAATTTCCTCTGTCCTTGTCCAATATAAGGAAATACAACCTAAATTACTAATCCTAGTAAGTGCTTATTCTGCAGTGTGTCCAGTTCTATGTCCAGTTCTACATACTCTACAGTGTATACAAAATATACAGGGACAAGTAAAGTTTTTCCAGCCTAAAAAGTTAATAATAATAATACTGATCACTTTAATAATCATCCTAGGCACAAAAAATAAAAGTGTGTTTTGGTGTGCAGAGACCACTGGGAAGAGGCACATTGTTAGTCCAACCACCTACCTCTGTAGAATCATTTTTTTTTATTAAAACACTTCAGTTTTTCTCCTAAAATATTCACATTTTTATTGATATTTTAACTTTCATAGCAGAAAATTAAAATTTCAATATTTGCATGACATTCTGCAGAATGAGATTTATAACTGTTACAGTGAAGGTGTCGGATACAGAGACGAGTTTATGTCTCTACTGACAGATCCCCAACATGTGGCTACCGGTCCTCCGTTCACTGCATAATCTGTTCAAATCTTAATGCCTGAGTGGTGCACGTGTAGGAGCCAGGCTCATCCACATATGTACATCACTAACAGGTAAGTTATGTCACCACTGGATTCCCTATTGGAAAGCAGGTCCATGAAGAGGTATGGGAGATCTCACTTAGGTCTATTATAGACAGCAGCAATAACACATACATGCTGAACTAGAATTAATAGTTGCTGCCATATTGCTTACTATTACATCCAATTTACATTGGATCTATTAGTGCTAAAATAGGGGTGACCCACTTGGGTCTCCAGTGAGTGTTCAGGGTTTTCCACAATGGTACAATAATACTTACAACAAAATAAAACGATGAGTTACCGAGTAACAAATGCCATAGAGCAAAAATTCCCAGGTGTATATTTACTAAACTGCGGGTTTGAAAAATTGGAGATGTTACCAGCAACCAGATTCTAGTTATTTTTTAGTGCATTCTACAAAATTATCATCATCACCATTTAATTATATAATTCCTCCATTGGGGCAAGGGAGAGGGCAAGAGAGGGCGAGAGAGAGAGAGAGGGCGAGAGAGGGAGAGGGCGAGAGAGAGAGGGAGAGGGCGAGAGAGAGAGGGGGCGAGAGACACACACTAGGGTCAATTTGTTAGCAGCCAATTAACCTACCAGTAGATTTTCAGAGTGTGGGAGGAAACGACACAAACACGGGGAGAACATACAAACTCCTCACAGATAAGGCCATGGTCGGGAATTGAATTCATGACCCCAGTGCTGTGAGGCAGAAGTGCTAACCACTTAGTCACCATGTTGCCAGCTAGAATCTGATTGGTTGTTATAGGCAACATCTCCACTTTTTCAAACCCGCAGTTTAGTAAATATACCCCCCAGACTTACTGGTAACAAATTCTAGTACATTGTTTCAGCTTCCGGCTACATATAAAAGTAAAGTCTCCCTAAGTACGTGATCACTGCAGCCCCCAGGGGAAGGACTCAGGTTGAGTATAAAACTGGAAATAATTCTTGGCTCTCACCTCTGGCCTTGAACACAGCACAAATGTTTTATTCCATCCAGAGAAGATGCGTTTGATGATGTTGTATGAAGATGCATCTGTTATAGGAGGGTGAACAATGTTAGGATCATAGCAATTGCAGAAACAAATCTGATCAAATGATTACTGCATTAGAGTATAGAGTGTGTAAAGTGTAAGGTTATTATGTGACATATACTGTATATGTGTTTATCTCTGCACTGGAAGCCAAGCTATATTACAAAATGTAACCTCCAAACCTCATTATTTAACACAGCTAATACTTCTTAAAAAAATAAAGTAAAAGTGTCTCCCTTATTTGCTAAATAACCATTCTATATGATAAAATAAAGAAAAAGAAAATGTGTACAGTCATGGCCAAAAGTTTTGAAAATTACACAAATATTATTTTTCACAAAGTCTGCTGCCGCAGTTTTTATGATGGCAATTTGCATGTACTCCAGAATGTCATGAAACCTGAACAGATGAATTATCTTCACCAACATTGCAAAAGCTACTATCATCCTGCGAGCTGAGCTCTTCCCAGATAATGTACAAAACTGGAAGCTGAACAAGCAAAAAAAGCGGAATTCCTCCGTGAGGCGGAGAAACTCAAACTCCATTACTTATGCATGAAGTGGAGGACCAGATTTGAGAAGCCTTTAACTATGGTTACTGGACATTAAAGGAAAAATATGTTCATATGTTCAATGTAAGTACATACCCAAGAGAGAACAAGGAGTGTATCACATGGTGATTATGTGTATTACCATTCCAAGCACCAGTCCCAGTGGGTTTTGAACGGCAGTAAATCCATTTACCATACGGGTTTACCTATGATATATTTCCTTTTTTTGTTTGCATGCTATATTGTGATGACCGGACTCAGTTAACAGCAAGAGACGAGTTGAATAAACCTATGAATTTTGGATTGAACATCTAAGTACTTGTAGAATGTTTGATCACTCCACAGTGATTTTTGTAAGAGACTTCTGCTCTAGACTGTGCATAACCCAAGCACCGTCTCATTACTTTCATTTTTTGATTGCTATAAAACACATAGCAATTTGTGTGTGAAGCATTTGAGGACAGCAGTGGGTTTGACTGCGCAGGTGTATCAAGTTTATTTAATATACGTATACTTTCCAGTCAATTAATTATTCGGCTACAATAAAACATGTTTATCATGTGGATATATATGAAAGTCAATGAGTTTACCAGCTTCTCAAACATGTGCATGATACGTTAACCTGTCATATTGTCATAGATTATTTTATTGAATAGAGCCCTCTATAGATATAATGCGCTCATTGCTGATCCCTGCTGATTGTGGTAATTAGGTCTACTGTATCACTAAAAGAAAATGTCAAAGACAATTTTTATCCAGAGCCCTCTATAGGTAGCTTATAATCAATACAGGTCCTTGTTCGTTATTGAAGCTAAAATGGTCTGCCAATATAGAGAGCATAGCATTTTCCATCCAGGCCCTGGATATCATACAGACATTACAGGTCCCTGTTAATTGTTGTAGCTGGATTATCTGTACCAATATAGAGGAAATCAAATAGCTCCTTAAATGTATTGATAGGACACGGAGCAGAAAGATACAACAGGCAATGTAGTAGTACTATAGTTTTGTGGAAGGACGGCCTTCATTTGTGCTTATTTAACACAGGGCAAACAAAAAATATTTTTAATAAATTATAATAAAAACTGTGAAATTGTGATACATGTGAGGCTAAACTCTGCTGAGTTTACCTTCCAATCTCCCCGTTTTTATAATCCTAATAAAATCATTGACATATAATAACCTTGGCTATTGTCTTACTTTATAACTGATGTTGAGGCTTTAAGTTTATATCTTAGTTCCCACTGTTGTGGATATTAGATTTCACCTTTCAATTATTTGTAAGATTTAGTATCCAAGATAAAATTTGAATGACATCTTAGACTAAAGAACTACTAATGCCGTTGTTGTACAGTGTTTGTCAAAATGTTTATTCACAGAAGTTGAGGTGTTTCAGATATTGTCTGAACTTTTGCCAAGCAGCAGAGTGTAAATCTATTAAAAAATGTTAATATTATTCTGCCCATCTACTTGAAATGTTATGACATACAGCAGTGCTACAGAACATACACAAGTCATTCATCAATACAGAAAGATACTAACCAACTGTAGGTGGGATCGGTAGGTCGTGTGTAGCCCACCTCCCTTTCACTACTGTGGGACAGATCACATTGTCTGTGCATCCAGTACCAAGCTGGCCTTGTGTACCACATCCAAATGCATAGAGGACACTTGAAGCAGGCACATAGGCGGTGGTGTGCTGTCTGGAGGTGTGAGAGAGGATATGTTAATGGGTTGAAAGCAGAAGGCATGTTAGGAACAACTTGTATAACTCAGCCAATAAACAATGCTATCTGAATGGAAGATAAAGAGAGACACAGAGGAAGTAGAAGCTCCTCTTCTATGCACATATTTATGGTCCAAGGAGTAACATTAAATCATAGAGTCATTATAGGCGTTAAGATGAAAAATTAATAATTGTATATGTTGACTCACACTTTATTGGTATAATCTTTAAATCCTGCATTCTCTATTCCTGTTTGGAAATTCTGACTCTGTGAAAGCTCAGTGGTATGTAACCAGATACATTAAGGGGTACAATATATTTATTCCAGGTTGATGTATGTAAGTTTGCCTGCAATGCATTATTTGTACGTAAGGTAAACTTCAAATGGAAGGCTAAAAATAGCGCAGTCATAGGGTATATGACAAACTAAAGGGAAATTAAAGTCAAACATAATTTGGCTATATCACTCTTAATGTGAGGAAAACAATTGGTATTGGTATTAATGAATTTTATTTTAAATATATATTTTTAGTATTTTAAGAGTATGAGGTAATAAGCCCAGAGGTCTCCTGGGGTAGAGGGGATGCACGGCAGCAGGAATATAGGCAGAGGCCAGCAGGTAAGTTTAACAACCATAGTTGTTTTAGCTGCTAGTTTTATTAATAGGTGATGGCAAAAAATATGCAGATTCTCCGACAAAAAGGGATAAGCAGACAAAATAAAGTTCTTGCCTGTACAGATGTTACTAAGCAGTTGTCTAACTAACAGTGAGTGGACCCTGAGCCCAGCTCACAAAAGCAGACACTTCCGCAATACGTCTTTTGTACACAATATATTGGTAAGAATATTAACTTAGAGTTGGTTTGGTAGACCAAACACCTGGAATGGCCTCTGTGTGGCTGTCCCACCTACCACACAGCAACTCGCTCCAGGGGGTATATTTACTAAACTGCCTAGCAGTGTTGGCTAACCTGTGACACTCCAGATGTTGCGAAACTACAAGTCCCAGCATGCTTTGCCAATATATAGCAGCTTATTGCTGGAGGGGTATGCTGGGACTTGTAGTTTCACAACACCTGGAGTGTCACATGTTAGCCAACACTGGCCTATAGAAACCAATAAGATTCTAGCTGTCATTTTGTAGAATGCACTTAATAAATGACAGCTAGAATCTGATTGGTTGCTATAGGCAACATCTTCACTTTTTCAAACCCGTAGTTTAGTAAATGTAAATCAATTCTAGGCATTTTCTCCCAAAGGCAAAAGTACCGATTTTGCACAAATTATTGTGTTACTAATAAGAGAGAAACCAGACCAGAAAACACATATTGATTGGTTGTACAGAAGGGCACATAGTACTCTCTCTCCACACATTAAATCTCAAGTGACAGCAGTAGTTAAACAGAAAAATACCCAGAATTTGCACACTACATGCTGCCATTGTTCTGTGAAAGTCTGTCCCAAATCAAAAATCACTTACATTAGGCAATAAATAAATAAGCAGCAATATATAAAACTAGTAGGTTATCGCCACACCAGGTTAACCCTGCATGTTAGAACATTCTGTGTGTGCTAAATAATTCTGAGGTTTCACAAGACAAGCACAACCCTTTGATGCAAAGAGAATTTAAACTCTCCATTAAGTTATATACAGACATACTGTATACCAAAGGCAGCATGGTATAAAAAACGTTAGATAGATATTTCCAGTGTGCCTAGTGTATCATTTCATTGACAATTTCAATTTGTCCTTCCCCTTGAGTACGATAAAAAAAGACTTAATAGAAATGTCATGTAGATGGCATGTCTTGTAGCATGTAGATTGTAATAATGACTGACCAAATCAGTTTGCCTACAAGTTGCTGCACAAGTTCGGAAAACTTGTCCACTACTATATGGCAAATCCAATTTTAACATTTTGGCAAAATAAATGGTATTTTGCACAATGTAGAAATGTACTAGTCGCTAGAACAACAGGCGCTACAATATCCAAATAAATAATCCTATCATATGCTTTATTGCATAACATATTATTTTATTTACCTGTACAAGAGAACAAGAAATTAGTATTTTCAGAGACCTAATTATATCAGTGAGAGTCAGTGACTTTCCTATTATGACAGATTGTGATTGTGTTTTGTACGCTCACCTTCCACAGGCAATTTGAGAAACTTCACTGCCCATCAGTTCCAGTACACGCCTGGGATTTATCTCATTATGAAGTGAATCATGTCCCAGCTGTCCACAGCCCCCGGCTCCAAATGTAAAAAGTCCTCCATTCTGTAGGAGACAATGAGGACATTAACATCTCCTCAGAACAATCTGTAGGATAGGACTAGTCAGACTTTGCAGATTGGAGCTGATGATTGGCTCTCATGAATTACCTTTGTCAGGACGGCGGTATGCTCCTCCCCACAGCTGATGTACACAACTTTCTGGCTGCGCAATGGTTTCACATGACATGGAGAGTCCCGGACTAAGTAACAGAGTAAGAAGACATTTATTGTGTGTGCTGTACATGTATTACTCCATACTCAAATGGGGACAGGAGGGGCATTGTCCCTTGGGTCACTTTAGATTTCACAACAAAGGACCACCGATAAAAAAGATGGACAATTAGTGAAATTAGCAGTGCACATTCACCCCACATAGTGCAATATTGTTGTACAGTGGCTTACTGTGTCACACTGACCTATATCAGCAAATGTTCCCACAAGGTTATATAGACAGAAGTGTTACTTTTGTGCCCTGTAGAATGCAGTTATCACACAGAATAAGGGGCCTGATTCATTAAGGATCTTAACTTAAGAAACTTCTTATTTCAGTCTCCTGGACAAAATCATGTTACAATGCAAGGGGTGCAAATTAGTATTCTGTTTTGCACATAAGTTAAATACTGTCAGTTTTTTCATGTAGCACACAAATACTTGATAGCTTATTTGCACACTGATAGTTGATATTTGTGTGTTACATGAAAAAACAGTCAGTATTTAACTTATGTGCAAAACAGAATACTAATTTGCACCCCTTGCATTGTAACATGGTTTTGTCCAGGAGACTGAAATAAGAAGTTTCTTAAGTTAAGATCCTTAATGAATCAGGCCCTTAGTTATTCTTCTTTGCATTCATGTATAATAATAATATGATAACCAAACATCACAACGACCCTTCACTCCCCAGTAACAATCATTACATTACAACAACAAACAAATAAATATGAGGAACTGACAAGCGCTCCTATATACCTAGAGATCTGGGTGTGTCAATCGAATAAATTATACACAAACGTCTAAGGTAAAATGCAGTGTGTACTACTTGTAACCCATAGCTACAGAGGTAGCTACAGGCAGCTCTAAAGTGGAGCGCCATATATTGATTCTTTTTACCTTTTTTATAATCATTACATTATACTCTACCTTGTTCGTCATTTAAGCCAAGCTGCCCCGAGCTGTTCTTTCCCCAGCCAAATACAGCCCCTGAGAGGGACAAGGCAAAACTGTGATAACCTCCTGCTGTGACCTGAGACAGTGGGATCCCCTCCAAGGTTTTCACTCGCTGGGGGCTAGACTGAGAGGATAGTCCTTGTCCAAGACCCAACTGTCCATGATTATTCTGTCCCCATGTAAATAACTGTCCATCTGAAATTATAGCACAGAGAGTACAAGGTGGTCATATTCTAAACACTATCAAATCCAATACAATTAAAATTGGTAAAGAGCACATTTCTCCAGCTGGACCATAAAAGCAAAGAGTTCATCCTTCCTTCAATAACAATTATAAAAGTAAAGCAAAAAGGAGCACTCCAATCACACAAAGACCCATTTCAGGCCCAACCAGACTCTATGGCAGTGATATGTCAAACTACCAAAGATTTAATCACATTATATATAATTGTATTTCAAATACTTATCATACCAGCAAATAACTAAGTAAGGATAACCATTGGTTGATGAACTATCATCTTCCGTTATGCTAAGACCTTCTTTTTGTTGGCCTAAGATTTCAAAGGCTAGATACACAAGTCAAGATTTGGTCAGACTTACTTTATATTTTTACTTTAAATGAGCAATCCCAAGAAAAAACAAACAAACCAAAATCTATTTTTTGGACAGAAATCAGGCTAGAAGAATAATCTTAGTAATTACCATTTTCTTTGTTTTTATTCCTTAGACTGCTATTAATGATTTAGAATGCTGTAGAGTGTCCACAGTGTAATGTGGCTACCACTTCAACTGCAGACTCTTAATTACTGTATAGGTGTATGAAAGGCAAGAACCTAATTGACATGAGCATGTTATAGTGGCCACAAAAGCAGATAAAAAATTGCTGTCATTCACTCTTCTGTGTATGGGGTTACACAAGAGTGAATGACAGCACATTCTTCTAGGATTCTGGTATTAAAAGATTCATTGAGTTCAACAGAATGCTGTACGAGAGTGTTGAAGTATAATATCAGATAATAACGTTACTGGCAACCGCTCTGATCAAGTGATCCTACGTGTGTTAAGACTAGGGATGTTCACTGACCCCCGTGTTTTGGTTTTGGTATTGAATCTGTATTAACTTCGTGTTTTGGTTTTGGATCTGTATTAAAAAAAATAAAAAAAAATTGCTAAAAAATTCAAAAATAACATAATTTGGCTCTTTTTTGCTCCTGCGTTATTATTAACCTCATTAACATTAATTTCCAGTCATTTTCAGTCAACTTTTGTGAAGTGACAAGAACACTGCTACCCCTGTTTCTGTGTGAGCAGTGGCACTGAGCAATATCACTGGAGACTGGAGAGTGACAAGAACACTGCTACCCCTGTTTCTGTGTGAGCAATGGCGCTGGATCTGCTGGGGAGGGAGGTACTTATGGAATCCAAAACCCGCGAGATCTGATGATGCAACAATGACGTTTTGACTCAATTCAGATCTGAGGAAGCCGGAAAGTACCGAGCTGGCTCGGCCCGGCCCTTGGATTGGCGGTGTTCAGTTTTCAAAAAACTGAGCCTGACCATCTCTAGTTAAGATACATCTTACCTTAATTTTAAAAAAACATAAACATCTTTTATTCAAGTTATGGAATTGCAATTTAAAAGTTTGTGTTAATAATCAATAAAATTATTTTGCTTCAACTATTGGCATATGTTTTCTGTAAACTTTAGTAAAAATGAAAGAAATAGTCAAACATTTTAGATTATATTTCTGTCTATGTACTAAATTGTAACTATAATTAAATACAGTCAGATTGTCTTGTGAATTGTAATTATAATTGAATACAATTGCTACAGTACAATATATACTGTTCTCATGTTACCAAAATAAAAACTTTCTAGGAACGTAAAGCTCACATGCCACAACTAAGACATTCTAAAAATATTGGGACTGGTCTGATGACTAACATCTAAAGGTCTCATGGTTTGTAGCGGGTTAAGCAATGCATTTTTAGAATATTCACCTTTTTTTAGTTTTTTAGTTTAGTTTAGTTTACTTTGACACATGTTTAGTCTGTATGAGAAAAAATGACTTCTCCCATCTACAAAACGGCTCATCAATCAATGGCTATCCATCTCTGTACTTCAATTGGTAATTGCTCCTGACAATAATATGTTAATAATAACTCCTCTCCCCAGCAATTACCCCTTGGTTCACAAGATAGGTATCCTCTGCCGACGCAAACAATTTTCAGAGGCTGAAAGCCAGAAAATGTGTAAAAGTAAACTATGGGCATTGTACAATTGTCAACATACTCGGTTACACAAGCCTTAATGCCCATCCAATCAGCTCCTTTGACAACTATTCAATGCATAATAGTATACTTGTTATTTCTGCTGTTAGTCTGGAATAAGTGTCTATGCACTGCCTGAAGGACTAAGCAGTTTTTGTTCTGTGGTTAAGGCAGAAGAAAATGCTTGAAGGAGTGACAACACAAGGGGCAAACCAAATATAGGAGACAACTATTACTTGAAAACTACATATTTCCAATTAAAACTACACAATTTAAAACAAAAAAAAAAAATGCATTTTTATTTGCATAGTTCATCTCTAATGCTGATATGACAACTAAGCATATTGCATATCTTATTTAAATATACAGCTTTTATTTCTGCTTTAGCGTTGGCTACAAATTGCTGTGGATGTAGAAGTTTTATAAAATAGTTATTTTCCTACCATCTGAAAGAGCCAAACAATGTTGGTTACCACAGGAAACCTGCAATATCTTCTGTTGATTTAATTTCTTGATTAACCTGTGGAAAACGGAAGTTAAATTATAGTGTAGCACAACATTTTAGAGCAGCTGAATTAAACAAAGCATTCAACGCAAAAGGCAACATAGTGGTAAAAGATATTCCCCCTTTCTATGCAAGAAGTACAAAAAAAAAAAAACAGTGACATTTTATTATTATTATTATTATTATTATCATTGAATTTAACAGACCAATATCATTGGTATTTACAGAAAGCAGAGCTGAATTTTATCTGCCAGTGGTGAAAAAACTGATCTGCTTTGTGCCAATTTCAGTATACACACTAAAAATTAAATAGAGTCATTGTTTTGTTTTTTCATTTTTTTATTTAAACGGTCAACAAAAACAAACAATTGTACAGATAAAAGGACATAATAAATAACTGTTTATTTTGGGATTCAAAGAGCCATGGCATCCACACTTTTTCCTACACATTTTCTCTGTTATGGAAATAATGTGCAATGTTTTCCTTTTATGTGTAATTAAAGTTTTTAATGTTGAGGGGTAGGGGGGGGGGAGGTGAGGTTTGTATTCGCTAAAATGTTGGGAATTAGTTTTTTAGAGCGTTTCCTAAATTCTGGGGAGAGTAAAACAGAAGAAAGGTCCAGGGATATTTTTGTACAAGAGCTTCAAGCATAGGGGTTGTATATTATCACAGAAAGGTCAGGGGGGTCATTGATTTTTTAAATATCATCCACTCAACAAGCACCTGAAACAAAAATTTATGTTAACAATAGAAATTGTAGGCCAATACCATAGTTTTCCTTATAACGAGGATTTAAAATATTTTTGGTTCTTGTAGGATGGTCAAGCAGTTAGTACACTGTTTGCTCCATCTCATCTTATTAACAAAGATTGTGGTAATCAATGTGTTAAATTCACCAATACAATATGCAACTTTAAGCCATCTTCCTTTATTTGAACTTATTTTATGCAGAAATATCTTTTGCTTTCTTTAATTTCAGATATTAATACATTTAGCACAGTAAATACGAAAACCCTAGACATGTTCGATACCTTACTAAATGCAGTAGTGCTTTAATGATAAAACAAGCCGTACTATTAAATATTGCTAAAATACTTGCAACTTGTGGTATAAGTGGGCAAGGGTTATTTTTACTCTGTGACGTTACATATTTACTTAAAAAAGTTCCCCTTTCTTACCTGAACTTTCATTTTCGCTACTGGCATGACGTGTTACGTACTGTTTGTACACAGCTCAGAACGATGACTCATTCTGCATATATAACACTGTGTACTAAGTGTCATATTCCAGTTCCTCTATGTTTAACATAGTTTAGGGGATTTTACCAAGGGAAAGCTTTGATTACACTAAGTATTTTCTACTTTATAAGTAGATTAAGTAAGATTAAAGATTAAACTACTAGAATATATGTTTCATATTGTTCTCATCAACAGCATAACTACATATTTGTTGGCCCCTTCAAAGTTTTGCTATAGGGTAGTTTCTAGGTAATAGGAAACAGGACACCCTCCCTTTCCTCAGTTACTCCGATGCTCAATTACATTTGGGAGACCTAGAATGCCCGTCTGCAGGGCCTGGAGCAGTATGGGTAATAGCCATCCTAACTTTACATACCCTTATCCCTGCAGATCTATCTGCTTTACGTCGCCAACCCATCAGTACAAAGCTCTAGCACTGGATTGGAAGACTTTCACCTAGATCAGCTGATGTAAAATTATCAAAATGAATATCTTACGGAGATTGCTTTACCTTCTGCAATCTCTTCTGAAGACTCCCTCCACTATACAATGTCCAAGACCAACAAACCTCCACAGGTCGGTAGGTGCACCCGGAGAAGGGGGATTGCAGAAGTTCAGGACTTAAAACCATACTATGCTGACTCATTCCCAACCAAGCTCTTCCTTTGTTGTCAAACACATTGTGACCGCTGGATTTATTGGCCTTTGCACCTTTCAGTCAGGGAGAACACAACTATAGGCCCTGTGATCACGTTTCCAAAATTCCTGCGGTCTCCCCTTCCCCATACCATATATAGAGCAGTACTGCACATTCTTTCCTGGTGTGACTGGTAAGTCTTTCAATCTTGGTTTGAGAAGAGGAGCTTCCAGGTCAGACATTTCCTTGAAAAGGAAATGGGTGGACTAACCCCTATGATGAAATGTTCATGCATCTAAATTATGTCAAATTCTGGAAATTATTTCATATCAGGAATTTTCTCTCAACACTTTTAATGTCTCGCCTGTTGAACACCTTTGTTTAGGCTCAGGTCTCTTGATGATTATGTTGGGAGTACAACCTGGGATGTACACTGACCAACAAACAATGGGATAAAATCCTCCAATTTTATTATAAGTTATCTATTACCAGAAAGTACCAGGATGCTAGGTATAATATACTTACCTGTTGGTGACACACACCCACTGTCCTTAGCAAGCGATTCCCGACTACCTACCCCATTTGTTGCCCATGTAGAGAGGCGCAAGACTCCCTGATTCATATGTTCTGGGAATGTCCCCCAGTGAGCAGCTATTGGCACGGGATGAGAACGCTCATTGGAAAAAAAAAAATCATAACTACAGTTAAGAAAATGTCTCTGGTTATCCATTTGGTTCATGCAGTTTGACTTCCCTCCCAACTCTCAAGCAGTAGTTCCAAGGAATAAAGACTATAATAACTGCTGTGAGTGAGTTCTCTGTACAGTGCTGCGGAATCAGTGGCGCTATATAAATAAATGGTGATGATGATAATGAATATAATGACTATGGAGGACAATACAGCCTCCCTCCGTGGGACCTCAGCAAAATTTGTTGTGAAGTGATTTATGTATGTGGAGTAGAGACTGGCACCTACAAGGACAAGATGTCCCCCTCTACAGAATAGTCTAGGCTTGATGCTAAGTCAGGCTGAGGGGAGTTAGCTTCTCAAGCATGCCCACCCCCCTTCTATAAATGTGTCCAACTTAACTATGGTGCCTTCTCCTTAGTCTAAGATGTAGATGTCAAGGGTCCAGGGGATGTTTCCTACCTCATCTCCATCTCCCTTCACTATTTCTGTCTATTCCTTCTTTGCAAGATACTTCTAAAATAAAAAATAGAACATGAATGACTAAAGCAGGCTAGAGCCAAATTACCCATAATCTTTTGCCTGGAGGCAGATAAGTTCTAGCTGCTGGTGATAATCGTGTCATGTGTCCCTTTCACCTTGTTTAGATAAGTGCATGTTAAAACGGAGAATATTATGTTCTCATAGCCTTGTGCTGAACCCGACTTTAGATAAAGAATATAAAATAAAATGGTAAACAACTAAATAAATACTAACAAATTCTACATAGTGTGCTCCAATTTTCTCAGAATAGCAATTTAACACTAAAAATCCTTAGCTTAGAATGATTACTTTCTCAGAATTCTTGCTCTTAATAGATAGAGAATATATAAATTTGGATGCTATAGATTTATTTGAAAATTTTACTGCATAAGACACCCAAAAAGAAGTAGCAAAATTTCTGTTAAATGTATATTCCCCGTGTTTTCACATAAAAAAAATTGGAACCCTAGTTATGGTCTATAAACACCTAGGGGTAAATGTATCAAGCTGAGAGTTTTCCGGTGGGTTTGAAAAGTGGAGATGTTGCCTATAGCAACCAATCAGATTCTAGCTATCATTTTTCAGAACGTACTAAATAAATGATAGCTAGAATCCGATTGGTTTTTCAAACCCGCCGAAAAACTCTCAGCTTGATATATTTACCCCCTAATGTTTTCCAGCCCTCTTTTGCGGTGTTCACCATTAGACATTACACTGGGCCGTGTGTCTGCATGTTCATACCTTGGTACTGGAATGGTCTGTTCGGTGGTGGACAGACCCAGCTGTCCATCACTCCCAGCACCCCATGAGAAGAGCTGGCCTTGGATATTGAGGGCCACACTATGCGACTGGCCACATGCCACATGAATGATATGTTGATCAGCCAAAGCATTTACATAACCTGAACAATACACAAAGACAATGACTGCATTAGTCTGGGTAGAATAGAGTTTCATCTTTTGCTAGCTTCTGCATGTAACATCTTGAATACTGACATTAAAATCAAAATAAGTGATGTAAAAAAAAATATTATGAGGTTTAACCAGCAACACCTGATAATAGAAACACAGGGAGTTTGTATTTCCTCATATGTTACAATTAACAATACTAATTTACAAGGCAAACAGCTTGACAGTAAACTGGGGCACAATCTCATCTGAGGATTATCATGTTTAATTCATGACTATAACATAAATTTGCTTTATTTAGAGAGAAATGATTATAAAATCCTCAGCTTCTTCCACATTGTGCATGATAAGGGTTAATAATATTTTTTTATTGAATGTTGTAAAACTGTAGCAAGTTAGATTGTAAATAATATAAAGATTTGTAGGAGGATAGCTAATAAAAAAAAGACTACCAGGTCCATGCTTAAAGGGTATCTGACTTGCTATTTAAAGATATGTAGGATTGCTGGTTTAATAGTAGTATATACTAATGTGCTAATTACCACTTGCAAACAACCTATAATATGTAGCCAAAAATTAAACCATTTTCTTAAATCAATCAAGAAATCATTTAATCCCCTGTATACAAGTCCTACATACTGCCACAATGTCCTTGGAAACGATGATTATAAATAAATGTGGTCTAAGAAAAATAGCAACATCTTATGAAAGAATAGGAACAACAACTGAATACCTGGCGTTCCGTCCTTATGATCATGACCAAGTTGTCCTGCACTGTTACAGCCACAGCTATAAACACGACCGTCTTCAAGCAGGAACACTGAATGATTCTCCCCGCAGGCCACCTGCTTGATGCACTTAGACAGGGAGAATGTAGATATGGTGGGTTTGGGGATAACAGTTATGGATCCATGATTTAACCCGAGCTGTCCAAAAGCAGAGTATCCCCAACATAACATGGTTTAGCCCCTCAACAAGTCATAAAGATACCTGAAATGTACACCAAGCAGAAAGGAGATATTTAAGTCATTTCATGTTGATCAAGGACTACGCACATTTACACCACCTGGAAAGCAAAACAGAATACTCTGCTAGTTGATACTTAGCATAAAGAGTTTAATTATTGGTAAAGATAAAATAACAAATTGTTATGAACAGTAAGATGCATAATGGAATGCATTTTTAAAGATAATAAAACAATTAATTGAAAAAACTGACTTGCAGAGGACCCAAAATTTTAAACCTGCAGAAATATAAAATGATTCCATTTGTACCTTGAAGCGGTTGTTTCTTTCATTTCATTTAGAGACTTGTGAACCATATAATTTTACTAGATGTGCCAAACTTTTGCATACAACTGTACTACCATGGTCGAAAGAGCTAATGTGCCATAGCTTATAGCAACCAATCAGCAATAAGCTTTGATCAGTTCAGTACAAGTTCGACTAATAAAAGCACAAGTCTCACTAGTTACTATGGGTTATGCCCATACTTGCCCAATTTTTATCGCTTCTGGGAGGAGGCAAGTTATGAAAACAAGAAGTAGTCATGACTTCATATCATCTGCGTTATCAAGAAGGCGAGGGAAGCGTATGATAGATGATAAATGAGTCATCAAGGCTCTGTCCACTCGGTGTTCTGAGGTGGACAGGTTTGATTAGGTGACTCACATCGTTGTAGCACGTACCAGCCGACCTTGCATGGTGTTTGTTCTTCTGAAAGACTTGCCTGCTCTCCCAGGAGGTCTAGGCTGGGTACACACTACAGAACTTTTCTCCCGATGTGGTATCTATAACAATTCTACCGACTAAAGAAAAAATAAAATAAAAATGTCCTGATCTGCATGCCGATTCATGTGTACTCACTAAAACATTTTACAAGATTTACCTTCAGATCTGTGCTCTTCATCGGTCATAACCATTGGCTAAAAAGATTATAACTCTGTAAAATCTATATAGATCCTGCTCGTGAGTGCATACACACTGCAGAATTGGTACAACATAGTTCATTCAATGAACAAGATATTTAGACTGGCTTAAAAAGCAAATAAAACGATACAATGTGCTTTGGAACGATAATCGTTCATCGTTGGAGCGTACACACTAATGCGATAACAGGCCGACAACTCGTTTATTGGCCGATTGACTTCGTAATCGGCTGAAAACACTGTAGTGTGTACCCAGCCTTAAATCGTGAATCAAGCGGACATTCCGGGGGTATATTTACTATAGCCTATAGCAACCAATCAGATTCTAGCTGTCATTTGTTAGAATGCACTAAATAAATGACAGCTAGAATCTGATTGGTTGCTATAGGCAACATCTCCACTTTTTAAAACCCACAGTTTAGTAAATATACCCCCAGGAGTGTAAGCAACTAATGCTACAATACACTTGCAATTGTTCAGGTATGGATGTAAATCACTCCCAATGTGTATGTAAGCTGTCAGTATTTAACATAAGACAATGTCTAATAACACTCCCTTATTGATTTTATACCTTGTACACAAAGTAGTCAGGCAACTGACAGCGATTTAATAACTGAATTAATAAAAGTTGGCTCACTGATTTCTTAGAGTT
The DNA here is from genome assembly GCF_038048845.1 of Mixophyes fleayi. NCBI lineage: Eukaryota > Metazoa > Chordata > Amphibia > Anura > Limnodynastidae > Mixophyes > Mixophyes fleayi. The sequence continues at coordinate 154,082,089 of NC_134402.1, forward strand.
ATTATTATAGTATTTATATTACTTTTACTTGTTAAAATGGCACCTAGTATCTCTAATCCTCAGGGATACCACACAACAGTCATCATACAACCATCGGCCCATCCATAATCAAGAGAGCAAGAGTCTGTTCTGTTCTCCTAATCCTGATGTCCAAAAACAAAAAAAAAAGACAGGATTGGCTAATACTTGAACAGTGATCTATACAAAAATGTGCAATAAATGGTGCATGCACACAGCAGCTATTATAGAATAGCAGTAACAGCCCCTGTAAACACATTTATTGTATGGGATGATGTGTCTTGTGTCTTCACTGGCTTTATGTATTCCATTATTGCGCCACTTAAAAAGTATTCTTGTTGACCACCCACAGTCATACTTACCAATATTCCTGAATGGAAAAATTGGGATAAATTGGGCAACTTCCCTGAGCCTCCCAAAACATACACAGATCCATTCAAACCGTGCTAATTTTAGGCAATGCCACACATTCCCTAATGGACACTGAAAAACAGGACTTTTGGCAGGTACGCCACAGCAGAGAATGCAATTTTGTGGGTGGAAGGAATATTCATGACAATGCAGCCTAGGAACATAACTACTTATTTGTGAATTGATAGGCTGAATATCGGATTCCACAAAATTGTTGAATTGTTTGACAAATTATGTACAATCTGGTGAAATGTGCAAAAAAAATCTCATTTCTTTTGGCACTGGTTAAGAGCATATTATGGCTCAAAAATGCCATCCTGTTGTCCACTTTATATTTTAAATATATGTATTCCTTACAGTGGCTCCCTGTGTTGATTAATTTCTTAAATCACCTTTGGCAAAAGACATCTAAACTTCACCACAGGTAAAACACACAGGGCTATATCAATGGATCAGAAACAAAAACTGTTATATATTGTAACCTACAACCAACTAAAGAGTATTGCACAATTCCTATTTTCATTGAACATTAGAAAGAATGTAGGTTTAATAACCTTTAGATCATGCAACTAGGAAAACAGTAGAACCAGACTGCAAGACAGATTCATTTAGTTTGACTGCATACTCCAACTGCAAAAGTTTCTATGATTTCGTCCACAATATATATGTTGTCTTATTCATGGCAACAAGTATCATATTTTTTTATCACGCTTGCTGTGATTATTGCTGCCATGTATAACAATATCTCTGAGGCAGCTGAGCAATACTGGACTGGAGCGGTAGAAGTTAACCAATGCTTCACCGGGCCAGACTGTGCCCATGTGGGAGCCAGCTTCCCTTGTGGGGTTGGGAGCAAGGGGAGGACGGGGGGAGTGGGGGGGGGGGGGTCAGTGTGTGTTTTATTTATTGAAAAAATTTAAAAAATACATTCAACTTTTAAAGGATTAAAAAAAAAAAAAAAATGCTTTAGTCTGAGAATAAAGCATGTTTAATGCTTTTGTTCTTTTATCCTGAGAAGAGGACAGAAACTGGTACTGTGGCGATACTGGTTTGTCATCCTTTCCCATGCAAAAACTTACGTCCGTCAGGATTGTCTTAAAATCTCCCCCATAACAACATGCAATATTTTTTTTCTAGCATCGATGTTAACTCTATTGTGTTTACTCATTTAAACAGAACAGCTATGTCTATTAACGGTGCCTTAGAATGTGAGGTGATCTATCAAGGAATAACCAACAAGGAAGTTCCTATCTGGCATTTACATGTGGATATTTCTAATACATACATCTCCCCATATTTGGTGACAAAAGCTGCAACTATATTGTTGTTGCAGGCAGTGGTGGAAGTGGTTGGTACACGGTGACACGCCATACCGCCACTTTATCTTCTGCTTTCAAGACTAACAAATTCCATTCACCTACATTTTCCATACTACCACTTCTAAATTTCCACTTTGTCCACTGGTTGCAGGTGACGAAACCTCTTGTGTACACTAGGTAGCTAGCAATGTGCATTTCTACCGAAACAGGGAAAGATGCAGACAACTCAAGTAAGTCAAAGAGTAAAACGCTAGCGATAGGGATTTTTTTCCATTTTGCTCTATACAACAAAGGGTTAACAGAGCTTTGTCAACGATAACACACTCTGACGGTACGATTGCCTTGCAAGGGGAATTCTATTTATGTATCACTATACGTGTTGCAAAATAGGCAATGACAAATGCAAAACATTTTTTTCTTTATTATTATTTGAATAAAGCATTTTTATGTGAAAAAGTTTTTTTAATATTAATAACATTTAAAACAAATATTTATGTTTACATTTTTGTTATTATTATCATCATCATCATCATGTTTTTCTTTTTTTTTTAAGTGCATTTAAAAGTTCAGCTTTGAAACCAAAACAATCGAAAATAAAATTCTTACTGGATCTAATTTTGTTGTGACGACCTTACTGATATCTTTACATAATGTTTCACAAAAAAAACGTACTGAAAGCCACAAAAGACCCTCACAAATTATTTCCTGCACCCAGCCAATGAATAGACAAGATTGGGGATTTGTTCTATGTAATAGTATTTTTTTTAACACACTGTATGCAGGGCTATTTGTTTATGGGTAGAAGATAAACTAATAACAATAGTTAGTTAAAGCACTTGTACTATAATTTAACGGAAAGTATTGTGTGTATCTCCGGTTATTTTATAAATGGGTTTCTACGCAGTTATGCACTTGACTATTCGAATCAACTGGCGCAAATTTACAAACCTTGATTTAACAAAGGAAAATAAAATCCAATATGTAATTATGCATTATTGAATTGATAACGGTCTTTCTATTTTTTGTTCATTACGATGTGACTGTCAATAGATTCTTAAAACCGCAATGAAAAGAAAAAGAAAAATAATAAAAAAGTAGTGCAAAATTGGTTATTTGCTTCTGGATTACCCCTGCTATTTATCCTGTCCCCTTTCCCAATACATTTATTGTAATCCAGGTGCACTGAGAGTGTGTTCAGCATGGCTGAGCAGGAGAATGAGAAGTCCATGGACATGACCATAGCCCAATCCACATTGTACACACATACATACACACCTCTATTATGGCCATTTAAATCACCGAGATGACCTCAGTTCTCCATGTCTCACATCACCGCTGATGAAGTGAATACAAGTAAGGGTGAGTTTTCAGGTGCAGGGGTCCCTCACAATGAAGGAAAGTATTGGGCGGGTGGCTAAATAACAGCTGTACTGCTAAAGGCAATATGTTGTTTTCTATCTCTAAGGGAGAACTACTTCACACTACTTTACTGTTTTAAATCAAAACTTCAGTGAAGTTACAGTAAAACTGAATGGTTACATTGACCTTTATGTTTTAAATATGAAAATTACAATTTGGGCCACTTGCCACAGATTAAGCCATATCTGGCTGTCTTTTTTATTCTATTTTCTGGATTTTATTATGGGAAGTGTCAGTCAGATTTACTTTCTAAAACAAGATATCTACTGGTAATTGTCAAAACAAAGGAAACTTACTTAATGTGTAAATCACAGTATGTCGAAAGCAAGCAACTCACACAAACAAGGCTCATCAGGTAATGATGCAATTAACTTTCTATCATCATTGTATGATAAAAATACATTTAGCTGGCCAGCATAAGTATGACATCACCAGAGGAAGAGTCCTCATTTTAGCCTCATGTCTCAGTTGTGCTACAGGAATATGGAATAACTATATGAATGAGGCGCACACTGCAACACCCGATTAGTAACACATTTTAAACACTGGTACAGACAACCTAAACGTAATTATGTGAATTATATTGTTGACAAGCTTCCCTGTAATGAGCATCCCAGCAAAGCCACCCAAACATCAGAGAATATGATGATGATCATTTACTTATATAGCGCCAGCATATTCAGTAGCGCTACAATTGGGAACTAACACAGCAATAAAGCAATACTGGGTAATACAGACAGAGAAAGAGGTAAGAGGGCCCTGATGCCAACTTACAATATAAGAATATGATGCTCTTAGAAAAGAGCCCAGAAGCTACTTCCAAAGATCTACAGACCTCTGTCATCACAGTCCACTGTTCACACTTTTATTACCCTAACTCGTTAATAATAAATCCAACTGTTGCTAAGGCACAGAGGATTGTAGGGTCCTACGGCCTGCTACTATTAACATACTGTGTCATTGTACATACTATACATCAAAAGGATTGTTTAAGGAGATAAATTAAAAGTAATGAACCGGCCTAGATAGTTCCCATTTTCATTATTTTAACAAACAGACCAAAGTGAAAGCTCTTGTAGCAAATGATCCCGTTATGATCCCAAAATAAAACTTTGGGGATTTTATTAATTTAAAAATATGACTTTTTGAGAATTTTGCCATTTTTAGTTTTTATGGAAACACACTGCTGTGTTATATGTCATATGAAAGCACATAAAAAGAGGGTTAAAAATAAGACCTTACCCAACTTTCTAACTTAATTTGGTGAGCCACAAATGCAATTTACAAAAACATTAAATGCAAAATTTTCATTAAAAAAGTGCAGCTTTAAAGGCATATAACTTCAAAACCAGTGTACATAGCCTAAGATTTTGGGGTTTTCTTTACACCCATGGCAGCATTTATTATACCAAATTTCATTACAATCTGAAATGGTCAGGTTGAAACCCTATGTTGATTTGATGTGAAATGACCCAAGTATAACTTGCGACTGAAGAAGATGCTTACAAGTGCATGTGTATGTACGTTGTATTCAGAGTTGAACATGCGTCCATGTCTGAACGAGTAGCAGAAGCTTGACAACAGTCACACCTCTCAGACACGTCAAACTTGCCAACATGTACAAAAACCTTTTATTTTATATGTTATGAACGCAATTTCTATGAAGCTGCATTTAAACTTCGCTAACAGTTAATACAGCTGGAATAACTTCCCTACATGCATAGAAAAAATAATAATTATTTTATCATTGGTACAACGTGCTCAACAAATACTAATCTATGGCCAAGCAACTACTAAAGTCTCAATAAGCGCTGGCAAATTATTTGCAAACCTCTAATTACAAGCAATTTGCGTGTTCACCAGCCGCAAATAAAACCGGTTTTTCAGTCGTATCTGCAACTACGTCCCAGTCTGAATCCACAATTGCTCAAACTTGTCCTTACTGCACATTGCCTATGTTAAAACACCCCTTCCCTCCCCCGTCACACACCTCTTCAAGCATAAGGAGACATAAGTGCCAAAAAGTCGCAGGTCCGAATAGCCGCAGTTGTGTAAATTCCCTTTCTGAGCATGAAAAGTGCGAAAAAAACGAAAAGATATGATTCGCAAACGGGCGTACGGCTACTCTGACCCATAGTGAGCAAGACCATGTGATGGAAATACAAACAATGGTAACAAAATGCCAAAAGCAAAAATCAACAGATTAAATCAAAATAGCAAATTATTGCATTTAATTCTTTGTTTCAGTCTATCAGCACACTGTGAAGATCCAGCAGAACATTAAAAACCAGCATTAAGAACTTTAATGTGAACCCAGCAGAAAAGGTATCTTAATGAACAAACTGTAGGGATAGCTTCGAAATCCAGATAATGGGAGATAAAAGTTACAGGCACCACACAGAAGTAGAGAAATGAGGTAGTGGCAAAATGAGATTACCAACAACCCAAAGATGTTTCAGACTGTGCAGCAGAAATGTGAAATATAACCTTCAATCAATGGATAATTTGTTTCAGTCTGTGATTATTTGTGTTACTGTACATCACATGATCATGCTCACTATTACCCAATGTCCTAGCTTGGGTGTGGGTTTAAAGGGGGGGTTATAATAGGCGTGTACACTTTGGTTGGTTGATTATATATTGAGGAAGTGGGAGTAGGAATAGTTTTCAAACAATTACTCCCAGTTAGTTTCTTTTCCAAATGAAATTACAACCTCGTGTATCTTGGTGAAGAGATTAAAACTAAAACAAGTTTGCTATAGGAAAATCACTCGCATTATTATCTTCAATTTATGAGGCACCACAAAGGGTCTGCAGCGTCGTATATAGAGCATGGGATAACAAGACAGGGTAACAATATATGGCGTACAGGGTAGTACAGAAGCAAAGTGCAGTAAAAACAAGAGTGCAAAAATAATAAACAAGTTGCATTAAGTATAAGTAATTACCAAACTAGGCAGAGAAAGGTACATAGGGCAAAGAGGTAGAAGTGACTTCCAGCCTACAGGTGGAAATGGAAGTGAAGGAGGGAGGTGGGGAGTGCCCAGTAGAGTGAGCACTACTTACAGGATCAGGCAGAGGTACAGAAGATGAGGCACTAGAGAAGAGTAAATGGATGGGGGCAGGAATCAAGTGAAGAAATGGAGAGAAGAGGCGGAAGGCTAAAGATAAACAGGATGAGGAGGAGGACACAAGGAAAGAGGGCCCTGCTCAAGGGAGCTTACAATTACAATACAAGTATATATACACTATACTCTTTATATTGGAGATGTAACATACAACCTAAGCTTTGCTTTCACAAAATGAATAAGAATGGGAAGCAAAGAGAGTAGTATTGGTAGTCCCCAATCATACACCTTTTACACCTTTCACAAAAGTGAACGAAAAACAGTAAACATAGTCCAAATAAAGCACAGGCCTAGTACATGACATTTCCAGAGATTTTTTATGTTGATGTTCATCAAAGTGTTCTTTATTTCTACATTACTCTATTCCATTCATTATCATCATCACCATTTATTTATATAGCGCCACTGATTCCGCAGCGCTGTACAGAGAACTCACTCACATCAGTCCCTGCCCCATTGGAGCTTACAGTCTAAATTCCCTAACACACACACAGACAGAGACAGGCAGACAGACTAGGGTCAAATTGATAGCAGCCAATTAACCTACCAGTATGTTTTTGGAGTGTGGGAGGAAACCGGAGCACCCGGAGGAAACCTACGCAAACAAGGGGGGAACATACAAACTCTTCACAGATAAGGCCATGGACAGGAATTGAACTCATGACCCCAGTGCTGTAAGGTAGAAGTGCTAACCACTACGCCACCGTGCTGCTCCATCCATTTATCCAGTTATAACAAAGCAATGGTTGCTGGAAAGCAGATAATGAACACTTGGGGTTCAAAATAATTAATTTGTTGTTGCAACCCCTTGGGAATAAAGGGCTGAAGTCAAGCGATAGTCAGCATTGGACCCATGGAGCCTTCAGGAGAGAGAGAGAGAGAGAGAGAGAGAGAGAGGGGGGGGGGGGGGGTCACAGTATGTCAACATGAAAGGTAAGTCGACTTTACATTTTATTCTATTTACTGAGCTTCTCTCAAAATGTTTCGTTTTGGATGGAGTTCTCCTTTGAACAATCCAGCACAGTAATATCAGATAAGATTGGGATCTGGTGAATTGGCCAAATCCCCATAGTGCACACTGGACATAAACATACAGTACACCTCCCTTTCACGATAGGTGTTTTTCAAACCAATAATTATTATTAACTGGAATGTAACCATGTAGCTTCTGTATGTCATTTGTGTCTAGCCTTAAATGGCTCACTTGACATTTCATGTATTTCACAATTAGGAATTCCCCCATGCACTGCGTTCAGTACAACGCTGTACTGATGCAGCCACACGTTACAGTACCACAGCTCCAGAAATCTCCAGGACACGGAAGAAAACTGCAAGATCTGAGAAGACCCAGATCTCCCACTAGTACTGTGATGTGTAATCTATAAATAAGTATAAAATAAAAAATCTAAATAAAATGAATATGTTTTATTTTTCTCACCCCCCCCCCTTTCACTTACCTCAATATAAATGTATTTGGATTTGCCAAGACTCCAATACTTTGACCTAATATTTAAGCACATAGTTATGCATTTGGAGTATTAGCATTTCAGTCCTTATACTAGTATGTGTTCACATTTTATTTATAACTCTATACATCACTTCTATACTTGCCAACATTTGAAACACTATCCAGAGTTTCTCTGCTTTTGGGCAGGTAAATCTATACATTTTACACAGTATACTCTATGTCCCTGATGTGCAACTTGCGGTCCTGAACACGATATCTTTCATACAGTTCCAAGGCAGCAGCAGAAGAAAAGGATTATATCTGGCAATGAGAGTAATCAATTTATTTACCACACTTATTTTCCTCATTCTGCTAAATGACGTAACTAAGGGTGATTACCAGGATTGGGTAGGGAAGGGGATTGGAGAGGGTGTGTCCACATTGTTTGCCATGTTGATTATTAATAAGCACTTCAGTCTTCTAATTGGCTACGAATGGCAACCACTTTGAAACCAGCAGCACATCCCTCAGAGATGACTGGCCAGGAGGAGGAGCTAGTGGGCAGCAGCAATGGTTTGTCACCACTGCACACTGCTGGCACTTGTGGCCATTGCTGCTACTTTGGCAATTTTTGCTACTAGTGACATCATTGGCTATTACTGTTACTGTGGACCCTGTTGACCATCACTGCTATTAATGACATTAGTGGGCATTACTGATACTCCCAGCATAATACTTGGGATTACGGTTACTGTTGGTCCCTTATCCAGGATACATTACTGGCAGATGCCCAGTCACTTGGAATACACACTTACTGGCTAGCTGGGCCCTAGTTTCTTGTGAACCTAACAAAACCATTGGCTATATGAACTGCAAGGCTGTGTGTACAGGCACTGGTATGTTAGAGCATCAGTATACTCAGTCTGACAAGTTTATATAGCAGCCAAAAAGTGTCATGTGTGGCCCAATGGAGGAGTCTGGGGCCACATTGAAGCCCCCAAATATGTTGCAGTTTTCCCATCACTGTTCTTTGCAAACACAGGATACTACATCTACCAACATGACATAAACACTGGCCATGAACATAACACAAAAACATTTGGATATTTAAATATTAACCTATAATAAATAAGAGAATTATTACCCTTAAATTTAATTTCCTTGAGATATTCCATTGCAGCTGAAATCAACGGTATAACTCACTAGTCAGCCGAGTAGAGACAGAAACACCCCCAGAAGATATGTAGAATGATTTTTTTCCCCTGTTGTATTTTAGAAACTTCCCAAGCTGTTCCTGAAAATATAAGGAGACAATACGGGCGGGAATATTGGGCTGCCATGGAGTATCTCAAGGAAATTAAATTAACGGTAATAATTCTCTAATTTCCTTATCACCTCCATGGCAGCCATAACGAATAGTACATACCAACCAATAAAGTGGGTGGGCTCAAGCAAAATCGACAGTGCAGAGTGAAAAAAAAAAATATTAAATAGCTTCAAGAAGGATATACCTTCCAAACTAAGTATCAGCAGATGTCACATCTAGAAGATAATGTCTGGTAAAGGTGTGAATCAATGACAACCCTGCTGCTTTGTAGAGATCATCAGCTGAGGCCTGAGCCCTGAAGACCAGGGAGTGCTCCCACCCTTGTAGAATAGGCTCTTGAAATCTACTGCACCTCACGACTGTTACTCTTATAAGCCAATGCAATGACCTCTCTGATCCATCTTGCAAGTGTATGTTTGGATGGAGCAAGTCCTTTGTTCTGGTTCTACAGGAAGGAAAAATAATTGATCTGTTGTTTCAGAATTCTTTTGCTCTGGAGAGGCAATTGCTCTGACAAAATACATTGTATTTAATCTTTTCTCCTTTTTGTTAGTTATGAACAGAGAGATAGAAGTATGATCTCCTGATTTAAATGAAAACCAAATGGATAGGAAACCAAGATTAGTTCGTAACACCACTTTGTCCATATATATTTAGAAATGGCTCTTTACACCATAGGGCTTGCAACCCTTCCTCTCCTTGATTGGTCCCAGAAAAAACACCTGAAGCATGAGACACTTGAGTGAGACCTCCGGCAAAGGCTCAAAGGGATTAGACATACAAATCACCCAGGACAAATTTGAAATTCCAAAATGGTAGAAAATGACAAATTCTCTTTACTGCTTGACATTTTTTTGAAAAATAAGGTCCTCAGATGCTAATCTAGTGTCCAGAAATAAACTAAGCTAAGATACAAGAACCTTTAGAGTGGTGAGGGCAATGTCCTTGGTGAAGCAAATCAAGAATGCTAGCAGAAGTAGGATCCTTCAAGTTTAATTTGCACCATAGAATTAATCTCCCCCAAATCCTTTAATAAATAGAGGTACAGTTTTACTTTCTAGCTTGAAATATATCATAAATCACCTGGGGCTAGATTTACTAAACTGCGGGTTTGGAAAAGTGGAGATGTTGCCTATAACAACCAATCAGATCCTAGCTTTCATTTATTTTGTGCATTCTACAAAATGACAGCTAGAATCTGATTGGTTGCTATAGGCAACATCTCCACTTTTTCAAACCCGCAGTTTAGTAAATATACCCCCTAGTCTTGTTGGAGACTCCCTCGAGCCTCAAATGCAGGCGCTCAATATCTACACCATTAAAGAGGATGTTTGCACTGGTCCCTAGTGCAGTAGAAATGATCTCAGTACTTGAATCCAAAGCTATTCTTGGAGCACTCGCTAAGTTATTGTAAAACACACAGACAACCAGCTTTGGTGTTTCAAGTTGTCGTATATGAGGAAGTCCAAACTTCCAGATGGGAATTTGAACCATTATTATTATCATAGATTTGTAAGGCACCACAGTGTTCCGCAGCGCTGTACAGTAGGGAAGACAAGAACATACATAAAACAGGACATAAGTAAAACAAGAACAGACAAGGCAGACAAAATGAATGGAGACACAAAAACAAAGGGTATGGAGGATCCTGCTCATTAGAGAGCTTACATTCTAAAGGGAAGAGGGCACAGCTGAAACAAGAGGAGCGAGTGTGGCTCAGAGTGGAGATTGGGATAGTTGTGAGGGTGCATCAGTGTGAATAGTGTTCTTGGGTATAAGGTCAACTCTAAAAAAAAAAAGGGGCTTTCAAAGAGCATTGAAAGATTTGAAGGCTGTGGGAAAGTCTGATTGAGCATGGTAGGGAATTCCATAACTGGGGATCAGCACGGGAGAAGTCTTGTAGGTTGGAGTGAGAGGTGGTTACCAGAGCCGAGACAACGCGCAGGTCAGAGGTAAATCTGAGGGCAGGAGGAAGTGTATTTTGATATGAGATTTATGAAGCGGTGTTGTTGTTTAGGACTTTGTAGGTAAGGGTGAGTAATTTGAATTTGATTCTGGAAGATACAGGGAACCAGTGTAGGGATTTGCAAAGTGGTGCAGCAGATGTAGAGCGATGAGAGAGGAAGATCAGTCTTGCAGCAGCATATAGGATGGATTGAAGTGTGGCTATTTGGGTGTCAGGAATGCCAGATAGCAAGAGGTTACAATAGTCAAGACGGGAGATGATGAGAGAATGGATAAGTGTTTTGGTAGCATGTTGAGTAAGAAAAGGGCGTATTCTGGCAATGTTTTTAAGGTGGAGTTGACAGCACTGAGAGAGTCTGGATGTGAGGAATAAAGCAGATGGCGGAGTCAAGTGTGACACCAAGGCAGTGGGCTTAGGAGACTGAGGAAATTGTGGTGTTATTGACAGTGAGGGAGATTTGAGGGCAGGTGGGAAGATAAGCTCTGTTTTGAACATGTTGAGCTTTAGGTAGTGCTGGGACATCAACGTGGAGATAGCAGAAAGACAGATGGTTACACAAGATAGTATAGAAGGAGAGAGGTCAGGGGAAGAGATATAGATTTGGGTGTCATCAGCGTAGAGGTGGTATTGGAGGCCTGAATGAGCGAATTAGTGCCCCAAGAAAAGAGATGTACAATGAAAAAAGTAAAGGGCCAAGAAAAGAGCCTTGTGGAACCCCAGCAGATAGTGGAAGTGGAGGGGAGGATGTGCCAGAGGTAGAAACACTAAAGGAGACCTTGGATGGGTCTGCTGAGATAATTGTTACACTGTTGTCTTTGCCAATGTTGTCTTCTCCCATCATCATCATCAATTTATATAGCGCCACTACTTCCACAGCGCTGTACAGGGCCCTGAGAACTGTACACAGTGCTGAGAACTCCCTCACATCAATCCCTGCCCAATGGAGATTACAGTCTAAATTCCCTAACAGACACACACACACGCTAGGGTCAAATCTGATAGCAGCCAATTAATCTACCAGTATGTTTTTGGGGTGTGGGAGGAAACTGGAGTGCCCAGAGGAAACCCACGCAAACACGGGGAGAACATACAAACTTCACAGTTATAATGATATGGTCGGGAATTGAACTCATGACCCCAGTGCTGTGAGGCAGAAGTGCGAACCACTAAGCCACGTGCTGCCCCACAGAATGTTTGCGTGCACTGCTTCTTGCTCTGTAGTGATGCGAGAGGACCCAGCTGAAGGATCTTCATATGCCATCTTGCCCATGGGAGTCAGAGATCGACTCTTTTCTTCAGAGCACCCATGTGAACTACTAGCACTTTTATGGTCAAGGACCTTGGAGATGTAGGCGGGCTCAACTTAAGATTTTCGTCTGGTAGATTTATGGAAGGAAGTTTTGCATTTGTCCTCTTGTCTTGAGGTAAATAATAAGATTTGTCCCCAGTAATCTTTTGAATCAAATTTATCCCTGAAAAGTGTTTTTAGAAGCAATTGTGACCAAACGACTCTTTGACTGTTGGTCCCCCATCCAAGGACACAGCCAGAAAGCTCGCCTTGTGACCATAGAAGAAACCATACTTCTGGCAGAAAGAGTAATCGTGTCTAGTGAAGCTTCACATAGTAAGTCAATCCATTTTCTCATTACATCAAGGAAATATGAAGTTTTTTGAAATAGCTTTCCAATTTCCATTCTATAGGATCTTTCAATGGCCTTCCATCCTCTAATGGAATAGTGGTCCTGGTTGAAAGCCTGAATACAGCAGCATAAACTTTTTGACAGCATTTTAGACACCAAACACCACCTTGGTTTCTATTTATCTTTAAACGATACATGCAAACAAGTGAATAGGCTGCCATCTGTCTAGTGGTTCCCATTCCATATTAATGAGATCCTTAATAACCTTGTGCACTTGGAACACTCTCCTTTTGCGCCGATAATCCCCAAAAAAAGAATCTTGGAGAGAGGAAGAACTGGTGTATCATCAATCCCATAGTTCTATTAATATGTTAAAAGAGGACATTCACAACTTCAGGGTTAACTGACCTGGGATCTTCTCTGATTTTCCCCGATTTACTGTCAGACAACCTTTCCAGATCACTGAGAGAACCTAATCAACCCAGGAAGACATATAATTCGTACTTTGTGAAACAAGTGTCCTTCACTGCTCTCAATATTTCAGAAATTAATTCCACAAACTATTCAGGATGCTGAGCAATGGGACCTTTGGGCTGATAAATACAAACTGTACAGAAAGTCCCTTCACAATTCTCAGATAAAAGTTTGCCACCTGCTTCACAAACGTGGCGTTCAGACTTCCTGGTTATCTTTACTTCAACAGGTTCTGAAATAGTACTGGGAATGAAAATTAACTAGCTGACTAATAAAAAATGCAGAAAGAACTTATCTCTGAGCCGGAACATGACGAAGAGAAGGCTCACAAGTCAGGCCACATTTGCTACACTATTGTAGCAACTCGCTGGGACCCTTCCGGGAACCACTGGGAAAAAGGTAAATGCCCAATAGAGAAAAGGAGAAAGAAAACTACTACACTATGCTTACACACAGCTTATTCGGACGAGAGACTAGAAAAAGACACCAGGAGAAGAAGGAATCACACAATATAGTTATACAATATATACCATCCGGGAGTGTTTTTTTCCTGTTTCTACTCAGCTGACTAGGGAATTAATCCATTTGTTATGGCTGCCATGGCGTTAATAAAGAAATGTCACCTTATATAACATGTAATGTATGTTAAAAAGAGATTGTGATAACTACATCTGCACTTCCCCAGTACTACTGCAAATACTACTGGGGATCTCGTCAATAAAAAAGAGGGGTACATTAAGGGGTATTTACCAACACTTCTCAGAGGCGTAAATGTGCACTGAAACCACATCCCAGCAACGAGACATTTTTGTTTTCATTGTCTACACTGCAGCAAGGAGAAGAGCTAATCACTAATTATAGGTTGCAGTTTTGAGCTATGCAAAATGAAGCTAAATACACCACATCACACACATACACACACACTCACAATATACATATTGTAAATACGTGAGTAAACTGCATGAAATCGAATGCAGCACTGGGAAGAATATATTTTCCGGCTTTTACCAATGTTTATAGGCATGAACAGAATTAACAGTCAATGTCACTGCTCATAAATGATTTTGCTTCTCTGCATTAGATAATTACTTTAATTGTGGTAAAATATAAAAATACCTCCAGCGTTAGACCGGCCCACTGGAACGCCGGGGAAATCCCAATAGGCCCCTGATGCTCGTGGGCCCCCAGCCACTTACAGTGAAGTAGAGGAGTCATAATTGGGGTGGGGCGGCATGTGCCCCCGCGCAAGACAGATCCGCTCCACCCGCATGGACTTTCCTCCAAATAAGAATAATGTGCTGGCTCTGGGTGCCTCGGACTGGCTGCACACAGGGTAGAGCGCAGAGCTTTAAACTTGTGAGATCAAGGGTCGCGGATACTCAAAGCAGCAAGTAATGCACAAGGGACCTAAAATCAAAGATAAGATAAGAGCAGCAGAGAAGCAAGATAAGATGACAGAATAATAAGTAAGAGGGCATAAAAGAAAGCTGAGACCAGGGATACATTATAAGTCATGGGGATGGACAAGAGATACAGATAGTGGGTGCAGTTAAGGGAAGACGCACAGATAAGGCTTTTTTTTATTTAAAGATATATCCCTTATGTATATTTTATTCCAGTATTTTACTATGACTTTTGTCAGCTGGTACATATAAAGCATGCAGGTGAGGGAAGTAAGGGGATAGAGGGCAGAAAAATCATCAAGAGGCAATGCTGAAAGACATTAAGGCAAAGAACCATGGGCAACAAAGGGACATATATGATGTATGAGGTTCAAGGGTGTTAAGGACTGAAAACTGAGGAAGGTACTGAATCAACAGGGAAAGCCGGCAATGGGAGAGAGGGGAGAGTAAGAGGAAATGGCAGGAACTGAGTTGCATCAGAGTTGCATCAGGGACCCTGGACCAGACCAGCCTGAATTCAGCAGCAGCACAGACTGGATTTCACTTATAGGTAGGATTAAGAATACATTTCTCCATATTTATTTACACATATTTGCATATTTCACTTTAAATATGTAATGAAAATATAGATTTTTCATTTGTCAAATTCCCCCACAGCTTTGCAGGTCTCCTCGTCATTAGGTGGGCCCTATCCACTGGTTTCCCTGTGGGCCAAGTCTGACACTGAATACCTCTTATAAAATGATGCAAGAGAGACAGGGAAATTAATGTGCATGTATTGCATAATATAGCGTGACTGTTTCGAAATTGCATACAAACATATAAGGCAGACGGAGTTACATTTAATCACAGGAAGTCAGTGGAGGTATGCTCCAAAATATCTTTATTAATAATAATAGTGTGGCTGTCTTACTATCTGTTCTGACGCCAGTGACAGCAGAGGAGCTATAGCGATGAGCAAGAATCGAAGAATGAGCTAGCGTGTTTATACCCTATACCCATACATATGACAAGTATACATACATATCTGTATTGGGTATCTCTTATCTATTATAAGATACTGTCAAATGTGTCAAAATGAATAAGGTTGCGGGTTAACAACTGTCTGAAAATGTACAGACAGTAAAAAAAAAATGCTTAAGTCATATCAATGACTTAAGCATTATTTAGGGGTGTGAACATGTTATTTGCAATATCTGTTTTGTTGTATTTTGATATGGCATAATAATGTGTCAGTACAAGTGCTATCTGTATTTTTTTTTATAAAATGTTCAGCAAAAAGAGTTTACATTGACAACCCTTGTCAGGTTGACACACATGAATTTAGGATATATACTATACCATAGTGTCCATAAAGACGACAAATGAGCAGCTGTTTACCAGATTTATAGGAACTCAGAGTCCTGATCACAGCTTAAAACAAATAAATCCTTGTTAACGCCATCCTGCCAAATCTTATTGACTTGGATAAAGCTCTACTCATTGGAAACTTCACTGATGTTTGCGATATTGCTTGCACATTTACACCCTAGTACAAAAATCTAACCATACAGAATTTTAGTAAACATGTCAATTTTTCTAACCATTCTGAAGTTCTGCAAGATAGAAGATGTAGCTCAGAAGAAAAACATGCATCTGAAGGCCAGACAAGTTTATTTCCCCTAAGTAAACTAGATGACGAGAGATATGGAAAAGCGCAGCATTTGTGGTCTCCAATGAGTCACAATTTAGGTTATGGAATATTGTTAATTCCCAGATAATCAGCCATTACAATCTTGAGTGAGAGAGATACTATACGAGCATCTACTGTAATAACAATCAGCCCCCAATTGCTAAGCTGTGGCTCAACGTTCCATTAGAATGTTGGAGACAATGAGGCTTTGTTGTGATGGAACGCTGCGGCTTACCTGTTCCCTGATCACACAAATCTTCCCCAACCTGACTCCTTCTTCTCTGGTCACATAATAACAGGGAAGTTTAGGAAACGACTCCCACACAAGCACCTCCCTCTATTGCCATTGACTGACAGCATACACAAACCAATGACAAGAGCCTGACACAAACACACTCCCTTACTATGGCAATAGGAGGGGCGGCTCTAGTCTTGACAGCTTAGCTGTAATGCAGTTGATTGGTGTAGGAGGTGTATCACTGACGTCTAGGTTTAGCAAACGCTCATGTACTTAAAGCCCCAAAAGTCTATATGTACATAAACATACACACGGGTATAGGTGTGTGTATATTTGTGAAGATACACAGTGACGATCAGATAGTTTAGAACTAATGGAACTCCAGCACTTTTCAAAAATGTATATTTCCTCTATAACACATAGTTACTAGGAACTAATGTGCTCTGCTGCTGTTATAGTGTGTGTGATCGTATAGTCATGCACAGGAAGGATGTGGCTCAGGCAGTAAAGATTTATGGGTAAGGAGCTGGTGTTGTCCTTGTCTAGCTGGTGGATCATGTTGCGGATGAGTGTGTATAGAGGAATATATAAATCTCTATCAAGACGTCCGGAGTCTACAGCCTTCAACTCATTTCCAGCTGTCAGTCGGGAGTCTCTGCACACATCTGCAACCTTCAGGTCTGCAGAGCAGGAGATCAGTGGAGGCAGAGAGTTTGATCCCGCAGTGCTACAGTTCCTAGTCTGTCCTCTCTCTAGGAAAACGTTGAGGTAATATATTTGAGCATTGAGTCACATATTACCTATTTTTAAAATATATAATTGATAAATATATATAATAGTCTATTACCTAAAAAGGCAAGCATAACATGAGATGGTTGGATTATCTCTTAGGACAGGGCTTCTGAGCCTATGATTTTATTCCTCATTATTATTATTATTACCATTAATTTACATAGCGCCACTAATTTTGCAGCGCTGTACAGAGAACTCACTTACATCAGTCCCTGCCTCATTGGGGCTTACAGTCTAAATTCCCTAACACACACACACACACACTCTCTTGTGTTCTGCTAACTAGTAAACTCTTTTTTGTTTTTATTCATAGTATAAATATTCATAGACAAGGCCCATAAGATTGTAATCTCCCACAAGCAAGGCCTGTCTCCTGCCTTCTTTTCTGCCCCCACCTTGTCCACCTGTGTGTCCTTGTATTATGCCTCCTGTGTATTCTGTACTACATGTTGTATACCTTGCTTATTACATCTTGTGTATATTGCATTTATGCTTTTTAATCTTCTGTATTTTGCATTTGCTTGTTCTGTTTGATCACTTCTTTAGGCTTTTACATTTTATTTTTATTGTTTTTATATTTTTTTAAAAGTTTCTTGTAAAGTCTGTGACAGTGAAAGTGCATGGTGCGAAAAGATGACACCATGTCAAATTCAAATCTGCTGATATGTGGCAGATGATATAATAGTTGGGCATTTATGCAGAGTGGCAGTCCTTAGAAGGCAGATCATTATTACTTTGCATGTAATATTTTATATGGTCAGATATGGCTCATATCTAACAAATAAATACATTAGGCGAGTGGTGTTATTTACAAAAATGACTATTTTGAGCTTTTGCATACAATAGCATTAAAAGAAAAAAAGCCTTACAGCACAGACGCCTAATAGTGCAGTGCCACATTCACTACATCAATTTCCAATTAGCAACTGACTTTAATTAGTATATGAACTGCCCTGGTTGTAGTACTTTCAATACACCTTTTATAACCTTGGGATATATTTACTGCTTGGATCTTTGGTTTTGTTATATATTTTCCCTCCTATAGCTTGTTAAAATTTGTTTTAAAGTTCATCTTAGATTTGAGGCAGATTCAGATTACAGGATATGAAAGCTGAAAGGAAAAATGCTGTATATTCTACATTAAACAATTTCCCTAATACAGAATCTCTTACATATGTTTTTTTTTTGTTTGCCTTTTGTTGTAGGTATGATGAATCCACTAGTGCGCTAATTAATGATGAGCTGGGCATTGCTTATCCTATAGTAGATGGCATACCCAATATGATTCCTCAGGATGCAAGGATGATTCACAAAGCCCAGAAGCCCAAAGAAACTGAAAACACATCAGAATAACCTTGTTGAGTATCATTGTGTCAGTCCTGAAGCCATGTATCTGTCTCTCCCCACGCTGACTGTGCTGGTGCCGCTCTTGTCATTGACTGGTATTTTCTATTCTGCTTCTGTGGACAGTGATTTCCCCCAAGGGTGTACCAGCACAGCAAGTGTGTGTTTCTACAGCCTGCTGCTCCCAATCACATTGCCGGTGTATGTGTTTTTTCATCTCTGGACATGGATGGGACTCAAGCTTTTCAGGCACAATTAATTCATAATGTGTGGTTTTACTTTTGTTTCTTGAAAATATAGTGCACTTTTTTACAGTGATACTATATTGCCCCATAGCAGTCATGAGCCCACTTTATTCTACTGTATAATAAAGACTCTTGTCATTTAAATAGAAGGTATCGTTATCTCTAATATACTAATGCAACATGATATTATTCAGGGATCACTTGGATCTACAAGAGGGGCAAACTTTGCATTGCCAGGAGAGTGAGGGGTTAAGATTGTTCCATTGCAATTGCCCCACATGTCACCAATAACATGGTGTGTAATGTGTTCACACACTTAAACAGTGATTTATACTGGCTTGTTGTCATCACTGGTATTGGTCATAACCGCATTGCTGTTAGAGAGATTTAAATAAGGTCTTCAATGTGTGTAAAAAAGGTAAGGTATAGAAAACATTATTATTATTTTTTCAATTAAGTGAATAGTAGGGAGTGGTGCAGAATTAAGTTTGAAGCACCTCTTAACAGGAGAAAAAGTGGCACAATTTCTAATAAACAGTACACTCCTTTATAGGTCGAAGATACTCAAGCTTTTTATATGTCTGTTTTCTGCCAACATCACACCTTATAAGTTTTTACATAAATTGTGTGGAAAATTCAGGTTTGTGACTCCAAATATATCCACTTATATAAGACATCAAAAGATGCTGTCAGTGCTTTGCCATTCCAACATCCACACTAGACTGTGGGTGAATATTGAGGCAGGCTAGTTAATTAGTACGTAATCCTGTAAAAATGACAGCACTATGGAATAATTCAGTCTTGTCTCTGGCAAGACCATAAGCATTTCGAATTGTGGACTCACTATAACATAGAATTCATGTTGGGCATAATCAACCATTGACTCAAAGAGAATGTTTGCCTTTTCCAAGATTGTGTTTTCCAGTATCTCCTGATCCGACACTTATATAGCTCAAGTCCAACAATGAGAGTGACACTCAGCCGTCAATATTAGAATAGCTACTTAGACTTAGGTCAATTGTGCTGACAGGTTGACAATGTCAATAGTGTGATTAGTAACATTTACAATGTCGCCAGTCACAATGCCGACATAAAAAGAGCAATACCCTCTGGTCTGGGGTATAGCCGCAGGACCCAACGGCATTGCTTTAAGATTTAGTTTTGTGTGTGGGTCATTTATGTAAAGATTAAAAATGCAACATCTTACATTTCTGTTGTGTGGAGTTCTTCAGATCCACCAGAAGGCTCCAAGATTCCCCTCCGTTAAGAAGACAGACCTCTCTATCAGACACACAATGGTGCTGTCACTGCTGCTGCTTCCCCATATTGTTCCCAATCACATGAATTGTAGGCTCATGGAATAGGGGTGTCAACAACACCACTGCCTGTTGGAACAGGCAAGCGGCACTAGCAGAGAGGGTGACAGTGCTAGATCGTTGGAGTTTAGTGTGCATCCAGGTGGTTAGCTGAATCAAAAGTTTTGATTGTAGTTAAGTATTTTTGATAAATCCCCTTTCTGTAATTGACAATGGTATACTTAAGAGCTTATGTACAAAAAAATAAAAATCTTCACCAAACACTAATTTAAAGCATTACTGTTTATTCCACACAAAAAAACTGCATTGGTGTTTTTTTATAATTATTTTATTTTCATAGTTTACTGTAGTATTATTTATTTTTAAGAATGCAAATATCAGTGTAATTATATAGTTGATGAGATTTTCTGTTCTCACTATTATCATAATACATTAATGTCAACATTTTATTTCTAATTACCCTATTATTTCTAAACAAAATTTACTAAACACCTATTAATAATGGTGGTATTGCTGGCCAAAGGGCTCAGACTTTGTACATATTACCAAGTAATCACAGGTGTGGCAGCCAGTAACTGTTTTTCCATCATATCCTTATGTGATTAACCAGGATGTAAATCTGGCCCTGAGGCCTAAAATCAATAATTTGTATCTCCTTATTCTGAACACATTTACAAATTTATCCTAAAGTACCAGTAACAGGCCAAATACTTGTAGGTCTCAGAAAAATCGCAGTGTTGGCAGTCAAGTCCCATTGATTTACTGACACATCTGTCATTAAATAGGGCTATTCAGAACACATGACCTGTTACCCTGACCCTAGAGTTTACTATGCATTATGTTGTTAGGATAAATGCTGATGACTAGGTTTTCTAGATATTGTTGAAGCCCTTGTTGTTCTCTATAGCCAGAATCAGCTTGTTGCGGAGCACTTCAATTTTGGAGTATTCAGGGAGAAGCAATAGCTGAGTGCAGGTCTGTGCTTCTGGAAGGTAGGTCTCATGTGGGACACCAAAAGATGATATCTTCATAATTGTTTTTTCAATCCCAAATACTGGAATTTTGTCATTTCCAGTCAGGAAATCTGAAAACAAACATAATTTTAATCAGAGAACTCAATAATCCATGTAAATGTGATCTGCAAAAGAAGCAATCATTGGAAGTAACATCCTAAGCTAGGTGGCAGTAGAGTCTAGATAACAATAAACTACACTGAGATATGCTCAAGTACAGTATAAATACAACCTGTACACTGTTGTATGCAACATTTTCAGTATCCCTGGTCAAATTGCAGACTTCACCGAGTCTCTAAGCATAAAGACGTTGGGGCTGATTCATTAAGGATCTTAACTTGAGAAACTTCTTATTTCAGTCTCCTGGACAAAACCATGTTACAATGCAAGGGGTGCAAATTAGTATTCTGTTTTGCACATAAGTTAAATACTGACTGTTTTTTTCATGCAGCACATGGTTTTGTCCAGGAGACTGAAATAAGAAGTTTCTTAAGTTAAGATCCTTAATGAAACAGGCCCGTTATCACCACCTCTGCAATATGTCAGCCTAAACATGCCATTTCTTCAGATTTTTAACATATAAATACTAAAACTATTTGCTATATTTCAACAAATTGCAAAAATTAAACAGTGACTGTGACAGGTACTAAAAATTAGATACCTTGTCAATAAATACTTAGTAACACCTCATTTGGCAGAAATCACATCTACCAAAACATTTCCTGTAACCTGCTAACCGTTTTTCTATTCTTGATCTTGTTTAGTTTATTTTTGGTTTTTGCAATCCCTGTAGTACAAGCTCTGCATATTTGTTCCACAGACTTATATTAGCATTCAAGTCTATGGTCATTTAAAAACCTTAATCTTCATTCTTGTACTGTAAGTACTTAATGGCTCATCCTGAGGTCTTAGATTATTGACTTGCTGAAATATCTAATCTCTTTTCAGCTTCAATTGCTTGACTGAATTTGGGACATTGACTTCTAGGATAGGTTTATGGCTTAGAGATGTAGAAATATTTTCACATCTAGGAAAATATCTGAATAAATAAGTATTAAAAGTTATTTAAACCAAATGCCCCAACAGCACTAAAGCACTTTTAAAAAACAGTAACACTGTAACATAACGGGTTAGAAAACATTACAGTGGCCAGACTCTTTAGCCAATCCCTGGAATATCCATATCAAGCACAGTCTTGTGGTAACAAGGTTTGTTCCTCTCTTAATGCCAGCAAGGCAGCAGTCCTGCTTTAATGTCACCCTGCTGTTGGCAGGCAGACTCATTCACAAGACCCGCAGGGAATTAGGGTGCAAGAAGAAATCTTGTCTTTGCAGTCCTTTGATGCAGCAACTGCTTCTGGATCAGTCCACCTGGAGCTGTAACCCCAAGCCACAATCTCACCAATGGCTCAGTGAGTCTTTCTTCTGGCTCCGGGCATGGTATTTTACCGTTGCTCTGGTTCCATTGCTCGAACAGGGAGGGAGGGAGGGGGCTAACTCTGCTGGCTAACTGATTGCCAGCCCTTATCTCCCAGGGGCTGGATAGGGACTGACAGCTGCTCATGCCTGGACCGCCTGCTGGACAGTCTCAACAATCACAGTGGTTCTCAGTAAAGGAGCCTAATCACTGATGTTTAAGTTGTCTGAATTGGGTATCTGTAGGAGAGCGAGTCCCAGCGGGCTTAAACTTTATTGAACATGCCCTGTCTTGAACATAAACCTCTCCTTGAACCCAGGGGTGGATCTAGAAAACTACTGTACCCGGGGCGATTTAGGGGGAGCGATTTAGGCCCTGCCCCTTTCTAACATCTTAGGCTGCCGACGGCTGCACAGTATGTGCAGGTCCGTCCAGCCGTGACAGGCAGGGACAGTGTGCTGCCCGGCTGCTCTGATTGTGTTTTAAACACACTGTCCCTGCCTGTCACGGCTGGACGGACCTGCACATACTGTGCAGCCGTCGGCAGCAAGTGTCTGCCCCCCCCTGGATCCGCCACTGCTTGAACCTGAGTATTTAAGAGGAGTACAAAGTATCCAGGCCATTGTCCATTTTCTGTATAAAACAAGGCTCATTAATGGTGGGGCAAAGATAACCCCTCGTTTTGTCACAGTGTTTACTTCTTTTAACTTCGAGATTCACATGCAATTTGATTGGCAATACCTAAACTTTTGCATACAACTGTAAATGTAAATCACATTAATTCACACCTAGCTAACACTTAAGACATACATCCATTTATCTGCTTAATTAACAAGCCATATTTAAATAGAGATGAGCGGGCTCGGATATCTGAAATCCGAGCCCACCCGAACGTTGTCGATCCAAGCCGGATCCGAGACAGATCCGGGTATTCCCGCCAATTGCAAAACTGAAACCGAGGCTCTGAGTCATAATCCCGCTGTCGGATCTCGCGATAATCGTATTCTATAAATTCTCCGCTAGCCGCCACCATCTTCACTCGGGCATTGATCAGGGTAGAGGGAGGTTGTGTTAGGTGGTTCTCTGTCCTGCTATATCTCGTGCTGTGCTGTGCTGTGCTGTGCTGTATAAGTCCATTGGTACTGCAATATTACAAAGTTCACTGATTTTGCAGAATAGACTGGGAATTAGTGGAAATGATTGTTATTGAATGTTATTGAGGTTAATAATAGCGTAGGAGTGAAAATAAACCCAAAAACTTGATTTTAACACTTTTTATGTTTTTTTAAAAATAAATCCGAATCCAAAACCTTAAATCCGAACCAAAACTTTTCGTCAGGTGTTTTGCGAAACAAATCCGAACCCAAAACCTCAAGCAAATCCGAATACAAAACACAAAACACGAGACACCAAAAGTGGCCGGTGCACATCCCTATATTTAAACCTGTTCAAATGACCATGCAGAGAGAGGTATATGCAAAGAGAGAAAGATACAAAAAAATGAGAGGCAGACATTGCAATGACCATGTCTATACAAGAAACATAGAAAGAGAAATTTGAAATTACTAATAGCAGATGCACAAATGGTATAAAAGATGAATACATTTAGATAGATTGTTATTCAAATACCATATATGTACATATAATATACATGTACCAGCACATATACCATATGCACATAATGTATATATGGGGCATATTAAAGTAGGCTTAGCGATCAAGATGACGCGCAGCTGCACTTGTAAAGTGACAACACGTTACCACAACATCGCGGATTTTCCTTCACAATCCTATGGGGTACGCACGGAAATCCGCAATGTTGCGGTAACGTGTTGTCAGTGGGATCGCGGATACAACAGTCTCCTCAACATGTGTCACATGTTCTTCATGAAAATGTTTGGCCACACTAGGATTTCACATCAGGGGAAAACACCAACTATTACTTTGATTCTGCTTTTATTAATGTCCTTTGTGTCTGTGTGTGTGTGTGTGTGTGTGAGAGGGAATTTGGACTGTAAGCCCCAATGGGGCAGGGACTGATGTGAGCGAGTTCTCTGTTCAGCGCTGCGGAATTAGTGGCGCTATATAAATAAATGATGATGATGATCACTAAAAGGTTTCATGGGTAAGCTTATGTGCCTTAGACTAAAAATGTAATTCAATTACTTACATTTATATAGAGATAAAACTTATTAATAAAGCAGTTTTATTTGACAAATTATGTTGTAACAACTCGGATACACATAGTGAGGAATCTTTTACAGTGCACTGGACCTTGTGTAATTTATATACATACAGAGAAAACCTTTCTTTTTGTCCAGTGGTAGTTTATGGAAAACTTTCCAGAACATGGTGATGGTTGGGTGGTTTCGAGAGTACTTTCCGATGTAGTTGGTATTCTGCGAAGAGAAATGTTGTTTTTGTTTTGAAAACACAAAGTAAAATATTTTAATATGTAATAAAATAGATTTATCAGTTTTACATTTCTAAGCGTGAGGTACACCAGTCATTCACAAACCACTCCCCTAGTATCACACAGGTCAACTTATTTGATGCAGAGAATTTTCGTCAAATAAGTAAACAATCTGTTGCTTCCACACACAGACATATGTCCACTTTCTGTGGCCAGACCAAACTAGCTTTGAACAATAAAACCATTCTATGGGGGGTATTCAATTGTTTCTTTTAACGCGCTAAAACAAAAAAAAACGAGCGCTCTAAAAATATTACCGTTAATACGGTAATTACTCGCTAAATTTCATCTCGCAGCTCCCTGAGCAGCGAGCTGAAATTCAGCCCGCTGGCAGCGAGTAAGTACCGTATTAACTGTTTACGTGCGCAAAATTACCGTATAATATGAAGTTTTTTTAGAGCGCTCGTTTTTTTTTGTTTTAGCGCGTTAAAAGAAACAATTGAATACCCCCCTATGTGTTGGATGCTATAGCTGTTATGGTGAGTGGTCTAGTCCTTTATTCAGAAATACAAATAAATACAAACATATAAATGTCCTCTAACGGGATGGAATCCTTGTTTAACACGTGCTTGTCTACAACATTTTCCAATTCAAATTGTACTTTTATTTCAATACTTTTACAGCCTTGACATTTGAACTGGGTCAAGAAATGTATTATTGTTTTAAAATCACTGTCTGTCTCATTTGCAGTGACTACAATGGATGCTAGCTAAAAGGACTGTCCATATCATAGAGAGATAGGGTTATTTTTTTACTTAATGCTCTATTTTCTTGTGTTTTCTTATGCAAAGCCTGTGGTGATGAAACATATCTAATGGAGATAAGCTCCACCTCCAGAAAGTGGGACACTATGGGGCATATTGAATTGTCGGCGGAAACAACGGAAATCTCGCGCTCCCCGCACTATTACCGTTATTACGGTAGTTTTCTCGCTGGATTTCTCCCTGAGCCACGAGCTGAAATCCAGCTATTACCGTAATAACGGTAGTAGTTTTAACGCGGCGGGTAATCCGGACAATTGAATATGCCCCTTAGAAGAAAACTCCTCCTTCTTTGCTAGCGTAAAAAGTGACTCTGCTCAAAAATGATATATATATTTTACTTGTTTAAAATCATTACGCTGAGCACTACAACTTTGTGGAATAACTCCTGATACTTGAACTAAGACAAATGCCTGAAATCACATGTTGAGGCCAGAGGGGTTCTAGAGGAGGAATCGAGTGGAGCTCCCGCACATACACATGCGAATGAGTTTTATCATTTTAATGCTTTTCTCCATTTACTCCTCTGCGCACCAAATTCATCCATCACATCAGGTACTGATGTCTGTTCTGCTTCACTTTTGGAGCAGCTACGTTGTATTTAATAATCAATTAGACCTTACCACTCTGGCAGCTCTTAGTACATAGAGCCTGTGCAATCACTTGTCACAAAACATGGTTCAATTTACTTAATGTATATTATACACATATGTAAATATAACAATGTAAACACTACAAAGTAACAATCACCGCTTATAACAGAGGTGGGCAGCAGATGGGGGTCAGTGACCCGCTAAGCCTTTAACTGCGGCCCACTGCCCTGCTACCTTTGATATCACTTATTCTCTGCTGTCAGGAACCCCTCCAACCAGTACAACACCACCCAGGAAGTCTGGTTTAGAGGAGGCTACAGTCTACTCTGAAAGTCAGGTTTTCACTGGAGCCAATAGTGGTGGGGACAGACTTGGCTGCAGACTACAGAGGGTCGTGTGGCGTGTACCAGCTGCAGGGAACCCAGGAGCAGAGAGTAATGGCAGACAGCAATTCCAAAGAACAGGCCAAGGTCAGAGGTCACTTGCTAGGAAGAATCGTCAGGAAACACGCCAAGGGTCGAGGTCACGGGCAAATCAGCAGTAACGGAGGTACAGGCAAAAAGGTCAAGGGCACAGGCAAAAGACAAATCCAGGAGACAGGCAGGGGTCATACACGGCAGGCAACAATCCAAAGGCTAAACACCAAAAGTACAGGAGTACAGCAGCAGGCAGCAACACAGGAACCAGGAATCTATAACCGGCAGGGAGGCTAAGCCCTCCCTGCCTTAAATACAGGCATAGACCAATGAGAGCCTGGCTCTCTAATTGCACAAGCTGTCCCATAGTAAATTAGCCCGCAGGCTTGCACTATACTTGCGCACGCGCCCGGCTGCCCATAGTGCCGGGACGCGGCGCTAGATCAGAAAAAGCGTCCAGCCATTGCTACAGCAACGGTCGGCTGGCCCCCGGAAGTGACGTCACGGTCGTCATAGCGACGGCCGGGACGCAGGTAGGAGAGTCGCAGCGGCTGGGCACCCCCGTGGCTCGTAACATCTGCAAGCAGAGATTTGGGAACATATTAAATTGGCTGCAATGTTCCTTTGAACATCGCAGCTATGCACATTTTCTGGTAATACGGTACCTCAACATTGCGGATTTCTCTTGGGGGGGGCGAAGAGAAATTTGCAATGTTACATCGCCACAGAGTGCCTTTGCGACCTTTCCAGAGGCCTGAGTGGAGCGGTGCAGAGGTGTGGGGACTTCTGAGAGGCAAGTTTCAGAATGCATGGAGGGCATTTTGTGACAAGTGGGGGTCTGAGAGGCATGTGGTGATAATTTGAAGAAAGTGGTAGATCTGAGTGGAAAATAGGTGTATTTTGGAGCACGTGGGTACATTTTGGGATTAGTGATGTGGGGTGCCAAAGTTGTTTTGAAATTAAGAATAATGTGCGTTCTTTGTAGAGAATGGGGGACTGAATATGCGACCCTTGAACTATATTAGGTTTCCAAAGGTATTCCATAGCACTTGCAAAGTCCTGATCAATATATCATTCCAGAATTCACCTGTTCAAATACGGTCCAGTTATAATTTGGATGACCAGCTACAAGGTACATCAGTTCATTTGGCTGAAAAAATGACAGAACGTCTTTGTCACAGACTTTGTGGAGTCCTTTCCTGAACTCTTCAAATGTCTCTGCCACGGATGTGTTGAAAATGTAGTCGATGCACTTATTAACATAGTCGTGCCTTCAAAATATAAAAACATGGTTGTAATTGAATATTTCTTGTTATGTTGTAACTCACTTTATCATTCTTTTATTAAACACTTAATATATTTATCTTTTCATGTTCATAACATATTTACCATTATTTTAATATTTTTTAAAAAAAAGACCATTTTGTCTTACCATGCCAATTTGTCATTTTCTCTCTATTGTCTATATATATATATATATATATATATATATATATATATATATATAACTATATCTTATACAAATGTTAATATTTTGCAGTTATTATATTTATTTAACCTGCCAATAATAAGTACATTTCATTTTTTGTTTGTTTCACATATTTATTTTGCTCATAGATCGTAGCCAATGTACATGCATTAAATGGGTTAATACCATGTGATCAAAATCCTTTCTTCTATAGTTGAAAAAAACAAATGGGTATCATACAGTGGAACTAATATTGCTATTGCAGATCATGTGGGTGCTGCAGAACTCTACTGTATAAGTACACCCTAATGTAACTTGGGGTGATGAGACGCAGAAATGAGGAAGGTGGCCTGCAGGGAAGCACTGCTGATGGAACTTACAAAGCACACAGCCGTCACATCATTTACCAGACAACCATGGCTACCTCTACCCGTCTGGACCCACTGTCTTGGAAGGGTAGAGATAATTATTTGGAAAGGTGAATATAGGTGGGTTTTTTGGAGGTTGGGGTTTTCATTCAAAATGTTGCTATAGGGCCTAGTAATCCTTAATTACAACCCTGGTAGCTAAAAGTATTATTTTATAATTTATTCATTTTTATGACATATACCTATATTCATTGGATTTCTGGTACCTGCACACTTGGCTTTTATGATTTTATATTAAAGTATTGAAAGGTTTTACACTATGGAAGCGCCTCCTTGTCTGATTGACTTTTAGACTGAAATAGCCAGACTTCACTCATAGCACTGCACATTTAGGGGTATTATAGATAGTAATATACATGTAGAAACTAGTGTAAAGTGGAGAAAGTGTCGCGTTAGTGAAAAAATTACAGAAGATTAGATCTTTTTGGGGCAGAGTCCATGATATGTTAGGAGGAGCAGTGTGGTTAAGGGCTTAATGGTTAAAGAACATGACTTTGGGGAAGCCGATATGATGAAGTGAGCTATAGATTATAACAGTGGCAGGAAGTCTGGTTTAGAGGAGGCTACAGACAGATGTGTAACTATGGTGGGAGCTGCAGTTATGGGGCCTGGAGGTGAGCAATGCTGTGACTCCTTCAATTCCTTCCAACAACCTCCCTCACCACTGATGCCCCTGCTCTGGTCTTAAAAGAGCAGAACGGAGAGTCCCCTGCTCTATTGAGAGCAGAGAGAAGGGTCAGAGAGGCGAGAACAGCATCTCCAGGCCCCTACCCAAATTTTCCAATGGCACCTGGCGATGCACTGTTCCGCCTCTGGCTACAGCAGTCAATATGCAACGTTAAGAGAAAATGTATGGCGATACTGGATACCAAAATGAGTTTGACAACACCCTAACCAGCCGGTCCCTCGTTTTTCACAAAATGTGGATTATACAATGTACTTTATATAGCCTTTGCTTTTGTTCCCCAGCTGAACAGAGTACAGCTGCAGTGTCTAATTACATATGGATAAGGAGACATTGAAACTCATTGTAAATATGTATATTGGTTATTGTATATTGTTGATGTAACAGTGAGGTTGTTATTCATTGTCCTTAAAGTGAAGCCAGGGGGGTTATGGGAGGGATTAGGTCGCAGGATACTGGTGAGGGGGAAGGCTAATTAGTATCCATTGTTCTCACAAGACTACTCCAGATGTTTTATCTACAATCTGGCAAGGGATGGTCTGTGAAAGTACAGCTCATCTCCACTCCCCTCTCCAACCCCCCCTAGTCCAGGACTCACCAATGTTTAACAATGAGAGGCCGAGAGGTTTGCCCAGGAAGGGGAAAACACTGTGGAAATTTTACCCTAGATATGAAGAGCCACTCCAGGAAGGGTGGTGATGTATTCATTCTGGGATTTGATTCATGGAAGGTGCAATGTAGCTAGTTTTGAGGTTTCGTTCTCTACCAATGGACTGCTGCTAAGAGAAGAACTTGATGGGCCTTTAAGTCAGGACATCCAGATGACTATAACTCCTTAAACTAGTGGGGTAAGGGACAGATAATGTGGTAAACCTGCTTGGCCTTTATTTACTGTGTGTACATAATAATCTAGTGATTGTTTTAGTTACAATAAATGTACTGCTGTACTTTTCTAACTGCATTTGCCTGAGTGACTAATAAGAACCTTAGAAGGTACTGGGTAGACTTCCCTGACATAGGAAGGCACCCATGGGTGGCCAGCCAGAGTGAAGTGGGTAGAAATGAGCCAGAAAACCCAGTCGCTTCACAAATACCATTGACAAAACAAGAAAAGAAAACAACCATGAAGCCCCTACTCCCCTGTTCTAGTCTGTGTCTCCTAAGGCCTGTGTACAATTGTAAATAAGCAATGTGCAAGATGTACTGTAAATGCCTGCTATGCCATAATAGGAATTTAGTATCACAAGAACTTTGTATACATACTTGTTTAAATTAGTCACACGCTCTGCCGCTCCATTTGGGATCAACTCTATAGTTTTGTTTTCCCAGGTCAGCTGCAAAGTAAATTCAAATATTGCAAGTTAGAAACTTAAATTGAAGCTTGTGATTGGTCATCCACTCACGCACACCCCTCCACCACCATTTAAAGTTGGTTAGCTAAGCTGATTACAGATCCGTCAGAGCCACAGGTAAACAGTGACATGTAGCAGCCTCCAAAGCTCAGACTAGGGCCAGGGCACCCTTAGTAATATCTTTTACCTAGGTGGTAATGCAGCTTTAAGCAATGTGTAGCTGTGGAATTACGATCACCAGCATACCCTTCCAAATTTTAGTAACAAGGGCAAATGAGTATTTACTATAATGAATTTATTGACTGTCTTTCAGCTTAGGAGAAGAAAAAGTTGAGTATTGAACAAATTCATCCAGATATGTATGTACAACATACACGTGAGTATCTGTGTTACACCTGTGAATGGACTACAAGTATGTTGGGTGTGTTTTGTTTCGAAGGAAACAAAATTGCCCTTCCCGCAACTACTAGCTTTGTTAAAACAACAAAAAGCACTTTTTTTTTTATATATTTTATATGTCAACACTCGAACAACAAGAAAAACTAAAGAAACAATGAGACCAAGAGTAAAACAATATATATTATACAATGTGTAACTTTATGATATTTTAGAATATAACAGTGTATATATCAATAAAACAAGGACAACTTGGTATAAACTTTAAGAGGGTAGGTGCAGGGGAGGAGGGAATCAAGAAGGAAGCGGGTGGTTGATATTAGGTAAAGCATAGAGGAAAGGTGGAATCGCTGCTTATGTTAGATGACCTTAAAGCTCAGACGGGACAACCTTCCTACAGTGTGGAGAAAATAAAAACTAGGCTGATAGAGGAGTCAGAGATCATGGGTCTAGGTGGGAGCCCAGACCTGAGTGAAGGAGATGTGGGATGGGTTTTGCTCTTTCCAAAATTTTGCAATCATGCATTTGGCTGCAGCCAGGATGTGTAAGACTAAGAGAAGTGTGGCCATCAGACTAAACATAGTTAAAAATCATGCGGGTGAGTGACTTGCCAAAGAACCTATTATCTGTGGATTCCTGGAGTTTCAGCCAATAGGAGCAGGAAGGGGTTGGGACTTATACACAGTTATAAGTCAGTGCAGACAGGATAATGTTCTTCCTGCTTCCGGATTCCTCACTCCCTCCCTTCAAGTTTTACGGGCAAGTCTTTGTTATTAGTTGGTTGCAGAGTAGGAGAGCAGTGCAGTCGGTAACTGTGCATATGGTGCTCAGTTGATCTTGTCATAGGTCACTACCCCTCTGTGGTTATGGTGTCATACTATGGTTGGTCCGCCTGTGAGGAGGACCATTGGGCCGGTATTGTATGGTTTATACTGGCGGTTATAATAGGGGGCGTAGTCTTGCCGTTGGACTTGATTTTAGCACCGGCCAATAGATAAGGTATGATCCTGGGTTGGTGGTACTATGGTCTGACCTTTCCACCTTTATTGGTTTTGCGTTCCTGGCTGCCCTGCTCTCGTCCGCCTTAAAGTCCTCTTAGTTTAAAGTTCTCATTCCTATTAATAAATACTGTCATTCATTCCAACTTTAATTTGGTGTCCGTGTCGTTATTGGGTTTCATAAAAGGTTATGTCACAGTGTGTGTGATTTGGGGGAAAACTTCCCCGCTATGCATGTTAGTCCTGTAATGTATAGCCAAGAAGAAAGGTCCAAGGTCCTTAGTCACAGGGAAGCAGCGTGGCCAAGAGATCCCAAACCCTGTCCCAGAAAGGCGAGATTTGGCATGTCCACCAAATATGGATGAAGGAGCCGTGCTCCACACAGCCTCTTTAGCAGTCCGCAGTGGCAGAAAGGTCAAAAAGCTGCACTCCCTTCCGTAATGGCTTTACATTATCCCCTATGCCTACAGAATGTAAGTGCTCAAAGGTGTGATGCTCTGACACTGGTGAGTTCATCTGCATACTGAATATATATATAAGGTAATCTGGCAATATTAATATTCATTATTTTGATGAATAATAATAAAAAATATATTTTTACACTTACCGTAAAATACAGTTCAAGGCTTTCCACATCATTTTCAGTAGTCAGAAGAATCTGCATACTTCTAAAAAATAAATACAGTTTCTGCATATTTTATATGGAAAAATGTCTAGACAGCTTTTGGTGTATATATTAAGGAGGTTAGACTGTCCCAGATTCAAATGACTGAAGATCAAAACCACCAAAGTTAATGACTATGTCATTGAATGTAATGTTTTTACCTTGAATGTTTATGTAGTTGTGTGACAGTACATGTATTTTCTAGCATTCTGTATCACGCAATATTGCTGTAATAAAGTCCATGGATATACACAAAAGCTTGCTACAGTAAACACTGTCCCAGACTTACAACTGCCCTTTTCTGCATATGTGTAGTAGAAACTAGACAGGGAGGGTCTGATTAACCTTAGAACACAATGTGAACGTTGTTAAAGAATCACAAGATTCGCTTGTGAGCATGTGCAGAGCAATTTCATACAAGATATGGCACGCAACGGGACTTACATCCGAAGATGAATCAGACCTGGAATGTTCAGATCACATCCAGTGTAGCTATCATAGACAGTGTTACCTGTTCTACCTTAATATTACAAGCAGGGTCGGACTGGCCCACCGGGGTATTCCCCGGTGGGCCCGGATGCCTGATGGCTCCACCTTCTTTGTTGTTGGGGCGGAGCAAGGTACTACAGAAAAATACAAAACAAAAAAAACGTATCTGATTCCAGCGCCGGCGCCCCTTCTTTCTCCTCCCTGCTCCGTTCTCACTGAATGTCAGGCGTGACGTCATCGCGTCACGCCCCGACATTCAGTCATCCAGCAAGCAAGAAGACAATAAGAGAATAAAAGATAAGCGAAAAAAGAAGCCAATAAGAAGGTAAGTAAAGGAACGGAGACATGGGGGGACAGCAGGATGGCACAGAGTGATGAAGGCAGGGGGGGAATCAGGATGGCACATAGTGATGAAGGGAGGGAGGAAAGCATGATAGCACAGAGTGATGAAGGGAGAGGGGGGAAGTAGGATGGCACAGAGTGATGAAGGGAGGGGGGGGGAATCAGGATGGCACATAGTGATGAAGGGAGGGAGGAAAGCAGGATGGCACAGAGTGATGAAGGGAGGGGGGACAGGATGGCACAGTGTGATGAAGGGGAGAAGCAGCATGGCACAGAGTGATAAAAGGGGGGGAACAGAATGGCACAGAGTGATAAATGGGGGGGCAGGATGGCACAGAGTGGTGAATGGGGGGGGAGCAGAATGGCACAGAGTGATGAAAGGGGTGAAGCAGGATGGCACAGAGTGATGAAGGGAGGGGGGGGGAGCAAATGCTGGATGGCACAGTGTGAAGTGGGGAGCAAAAGCAGCATGGAGGGCGCAGTGTGATCATAAGGGGGCACAGCATGGTGATGTAATGTGTTGGCAATGTAGTGTGTGTGTGTGTATCTGATGATACAGGGGGCTTGTGGCCAGGGCTGCCACCAGAAATTGTGGGGCCCAGTACAAATGTAATAGAGAGGGCCCCCCTCCTTCCTTCTCTCACCCTACCTTCATATTTAAATTATTCTCTAGCAAACATTTGAATTTCACCCCCATTCTCTACAGTCACCCTCCATCCCCGGTTCCATCTAACCCATGCAGTAGTTTTTTTACCTTTCTGTGCGTTCTTGCTGACTCCTTTTGGCTCCTCTCTATTGACAGCGCTGTGATGTCTTTAAAGGCTTGGACTGGAGCAAATAGCGGCAACTGTGGGCCCCCAACATCTTGGGAGCGGAGGCAGACATGCTGCCTACAAGGGGGCCCGCTGCCGCATTCTGAATTATGTGCAGAGTTCTCTCCCACCGACTCTCAGACGCTGCTGCTACCTAGAAATGGCGCCCGCTACCTCCTTAATTCATTGCAGAGGCCCCTACCCCTAATAAATTTGTTTGGGCTCAGGCCTGGTGGGGCCCCACTCTGCTGTTGGGCCCCATACAACTGTACTCCCTGTACCCCCCTAATGGCACCCTGCTTGTGGAAATGTAGTGTGTGTAATGGCACAGGGGGCTTGAGGCAATGTAGTGTGTGTGTGTGTGTGTGTTTTATTTACATACTGCATTCTTTATATACTACACTACGGTGCTAGCTGTCCTTGGTGGGCTTACCTTTCTGGGTTACACCTCTCTAGTGGCTGGCCACACCCGCTCTGGTGGGCCTCTACCATTGTATTCCCACTTGACTAAATTAGATCTACAAACTATATTGAAAGCAAGTGATTCCACATAAGTAAGACAACTGAGCTAATTAAGCAATTAACAGATATTTGATGATTTGTCTGGCCTGTTTTTTTGAAGGGACCTCAGTGACTTTGAGAGATAGGTGATTGTTGGAGCACATTTTTCAAACGTTATAGTGACAAAGACTCCTCAACTTTCCTCACAAGGAAGAGAGCCTAAGGTGATGTTGGCCTGGAAGCCTGGGGACAAAATATTCCTCTCAAATGTATCCATGCATTGGTTCAACAGACAAGGAAGAGCACATTGGTAACTCAATTATGTGACTACAAGCATTAGTCTGGGATATGTGCAGGCAGTGTGATCAATGACAGTCCGAGAACTTCACAGGGAAACATTCTGTGGTATCCAAAGCCCTTATTAATTCTATCTATCTATCTATCTATCTATCTATCTATCTATCTATCTATCAGAAACTGTAGCATCCCTAAAATCCCTAAGCCTGGAAATTGCTACATGAATCTGTGCTACAAGCTAACTTGTCCCTATACTCAAAATATAAACTCATTACATGCTTACATATACATATGGTTAATGACCGTGTCTTACCTTCCCATGGTAGGTTGTAGATCTTTCAAATCATCTAAAGTAGTTTTTTTACCCAGAAGTTTCTTAAACAAAGCCAATGGAAATGGTAGATACATAACCATCTGATTGAACATTGCCAGCCCACACATTATGCCATAGTAATAATACTTTTTCTTCTCTGTCAATGCCTAAAACAGACAATAATGCCATGCATCATAATCAATGTAAAATGTGATTACATGTTTTAACAGCAGCAAAGTCTGATCCATTGTGAGATTGCCTACTCCATAAAACCTCCACAAATCAGATCCACTAGCTATGACTGTCATGTATCCCAGTTTTCTCAGCTGGTTTTTTACCACTGAACATGTCTAAATCAGAATCTTCAATTTCATATAATCCAGACACTGCAGGTACCTGAGTTTACAGAGATATATAATGGGAGTGTATTCTTATACCAGTTTTACTACATTTGTTACAGAAGAAATAAGCATGGCTTATATGGAATAAACAAATTCATATGACATGTGTGTGTCTGTTTTCTCTTTAAAAAATATGGGGGTCTGCAAATCTCAATGATATAATATCTTTGATAATCATAGTTATAGGCCTGTGGTTACATAATTGTAGATACATGACCAGTATTCTTACCATCTCTAAATCATTCAATAAAGAGTGGGAACCGTGGGCCTAATACTTTCACATACATCTTCCATTTTCAGTATAATCTCCTACATTTGATCCACCTGGTCCCCCCCCCCCCCTCCCCCATTTCCCTTGCTCCTTGACCCCACTCCAAGGCACCAAGCCACACTGCCACCCCAATTTAATTTATTTATTCTCTATTTCTCCTTTTACTTCTGTCTCAAAAATAGGTCAGCTAACTTTATATTCAGCTTTTAGGCTGGTTCATATTATGTATAAAAGGTATGTAACCCCTAGGCGCAAAATAAATGACAGACTGAGAGAGGTAGGTGAATAAAGGTGTATTGTAGACAAATGATATTGGTAACGATGCAAGTATATCCGAGCTGGAGTACAATACTCAGAATGCAATGGGTAGCAAGTATAAACAGAGTATATGTATATACAGGCAAATCCAATATGGTGGTATGAATGATACTGCCACCGGTGAAGGAGGGCCTTTGGTGTCTCACAGGTGTGTACAATACCACTAATATATAGCATGCAGGAATGAAGATACCAAAACCGGTATCATAAGAATGCAGTCATATGCAACAAATGTATACAAATATTGAGGATAAATAGCAAAGTCAATATTGATGATAACTGTTGCAAACAGGGTGTGGATGACTGCTGGAGAATGAATGGTTCATATTATGTGAACTTTTGCTCTTACTCGTTTTATATACTGCCGGCATTTCTATCTTTGACCATGTCTACCCTTGTCAAATGATGTACTTCCTGATCTGTCAATAAACAAAGTCTAAAAAATGTATATAATATGTATATATATATGTATATATATATATATATATATATATATATATATATATATATATATATATATATATATATTTATTTAAATATATATATAAATTGGTAGAGACTCTTGCAGTATGCATGTGGCTGTTTTAGTTGAATGCATATTTTATTTAATCTTTTTATTTAGTTTTCAAATATTTTCTAAACAGAAAGAAATGAGGGGAAATAAAGAAAAGCTGAAAATAGACATGTAGATACATACTTCTACACTTTTGCAAGGCATAAAACTTGAAGTATGGCAATAATCAAGAAGTAATAGAAAGTGAAAAGGATACAGAGAATAAGGAGGGGGAGAAAAGGATGGCAGTCACTGCCAGTATGAAAAGCAAAAATAGAGAGGATAGGTTAATCGTGTAATGGAGGGGAGGCCTTGCAGTATTCAGTCCAAGGGCCCACAATGCAAGAAAATGTATTTTATGAATGATGCTAGAAAAAAATTGCATGCGGTAGACCTGCCAGATCTTATTGATAATGGAAAGAGTGGAAGGTGGTTCTGTATTTTTCCAGTAAGGGGCAATTTGGCACTTTGTGGCATTAAGTATGTAAGTGATTAGAATTTGCGTGTGTTTAGGAATATCTGGGGTGGGATGGGGTAAAAAGGAATAGAATAAAGAGTCTGGGATAAATATTGCAGTGATACTTGCAATTAAGTGGTGCATTTCCTGCCACAAAAGGAACAATTTTTGGGCTGAATGCATATTCTATCCATTGTTTTAAAGGCACACACCACTTGCATCTGATTAGAAGCATCTACCACATCTTTCCAAGATTTTTCAAGGAATAATACACAAACAATTTCAGTTTCCGTCGACATCATAATTACAATTTGCAAAAATAAAACAGGAACGTACCTGGCTTGGAAACCACACTGGTAACAATGGATCAGAACACGTGAATAGTCCATAGTCGGGATGGACCATCTTATCGGCCACAAAGAGGAAGAACTCTGTAATGGCATTAGTTCCAGTCTCACCATGAAATTCCACCTGGGAGACAAAGGGTAAAATGAATGTGCTCCTATCTGTATATATTTCACAAAGAGCCTAATTTAATGTCTCCTGACATACTGTCTATGGGGTATATTTACTAAATGGTGGATTTGAAAAAGTGGAGATGTTGCCTATAGCAACCAATCAGATACTAGCTGTCATTTTGTAGAATGCACTAAATAAATGATAACTAGAATCTATTTGGTTGTTAAAGGCAACATCTCCACTTTTTCAAACCCGCAGTTTAGTAAATCTACCCCTATGTCTCCGGCACTGTCCATTAAGGTTTCCCTCACTCCATCTATGCTTATCTTATTTTTAATATATTCTTTATCCAGGAATTTAAATTTACTGCAAAGAAGTAAGAGAAATATTAACAAACCACAAAGAAAAAAGACACAGGAGAATTCAGGCAAGGCTTGGGACGACATAGTGAAGAAGGGGGTACAGGGGGACGTTCGATATGCTGCTCTCAAAATTCACATGTTGGAAGACTTATGAATTCACTAAACATGCATTCATACAGTTTTGCATTATATCTCCTATTTTTTACCACATTTAATTCAAAAATATATGTTATACAGCTCATACAAATGTGTACATAGGTCATTTGGTATTGGACCCCGAAAATACAAAAATTTCAATGACAAACTATTAATACATTTCACCGGGGGAAAAAGATTGACTATGAAATCTTCTTCTGAATCCAATAATAGGCACTTGTCCTAACAGGTTTTGGCAAACCCATTCACTTTATTCTATATCTCTCAATAATCCTCTAACAAATTGATAATAGTTTATATGGTTTCCCATTGGTGTGTAATCAAAGTTCTTGTCCATTGTAAAAGGTGTCCTCAAGAAGTACTTTTTAAGAGAAGATATTTTACAGGGGATCACTGCCAATACAAGTATAACAGGATCATTGGTAACAATCACATAAATGACCGTTTTATTACTGGAATTAACTTTTCCCAGTAAGGGGAGATAAGTGTGCAGTAGTACAAGATATGGGTCATGATGTCCTGTCCACCAATATGTATACCTGGTATAGCAAGGCGGGCACCCAATACAACTTTGTGAATCCTTTATAGCTGGCTTCCTAAGTCTTACTAGCAATTGAAGCTCTATGTGTGTATTGGAAAATTGTGGACCATTGGCACTCAGGAAATGTTGGGAGGGAATTGTGAGTTCATATAGATAAGATATACCATACAATTGAAAGGGCCATGGAGGTAAGGTAAGATGGTGTGTTGACTTCTCTTATCTTTTAAAAAATAAATGTGTGGCACCATCCTGACAGATAGATTTAATGTGATCCAGCTGGGTAAGACATGATCTGTAAGATTGGTTGATCGGTCTGGATGGTGTAAGGACATGGGGTGACCCACAAAGGGTGAGAGCACAGAACAGACCTATGAAATTTATAGTGCAGATTAAATACCCACAAAGGGGATAACACATAAAATCTGTCTTATTCGTGTGGTCTAGTATTAAACAGACATGTCATAAGTGGAATCACATTTTGATAGGCACTATGAGATGCTAAATGTATTAGAAATCAGAGACCTTTATACATGCTTCTCTTTGTATAATCATTGTGTTATTTAGCAAGAAAACATCTACAAAACCAACAACTATTATAGGAAAGCTCTTTTAAATTATTAAACAAATGCAATATTATATCAAAGTAGTTCGAGGCAATAACAATTTACCAATAATTCCTTTTTGAGATCACAATCTTCTACAATGCTGAGTTTATGCAGGGTATCTTCCAGGAGATGTTCACGTCTGATTTTGAGATGCAGGAGGGGTATTCTGGGATTATCACTGCTGCCATTCATTCTATTCATCATAACCACTTGGTTGGCTTGTAGCTTTACTTCCTAGTTATAAGATAAGCCTTAAATGAGACTATATTTGTTATGGAGACCTAGAAAAGATGGTGCACTTTAAAATATTCTTTAGACCATGAAATAGAAGCATGATGGAAGTATAACATTCATTTAGTATTACTTAATACTTTTATATAGTACATTTTATTTTATACAGTACTGAATTTCTAAGTACAGTATCCCTACCCAACAGAGATTACAATCTAGCATTGACACGGGTATTTGTAGTTATTTAGAAGTATTTCAGTTATTGTTATTCAGTCAGCGCCCTCTACCCAGAGATGGGTAGAGGTGGCTAATGTAGACATAAAGCATAAAATAGTCTGAACCCACAGGACAGCTATCACAACGTATTACAAAAGTACTAAATGAATTGAAATGAAAACTCTTCAGACATCTTATTGCTGTATTACTGTTTTGTCTTTTGAACTAATAGTGCAGCAATGTGTTGAAAGACAAATTATATCAACACATCAAACAAATCAAATGTTGGACGTGGACAACCCCTTTTTAATCAATATCCCACATGTATAGGGGACCTTGTCTGTTATAAGAATCAGAGAGATGGCTTGTTAGAATTTTGTGCACATTTTCACTACAAAGAAATCATACTGTAAGCTGACCATATTGCTTCAATATAGCTCTATGATGGACTCCTAGAGCCCTCCTGTGATCTCTCTGAATCAGGTAATGGGGTGGTTCCCAGACTGGGGACACCTTCATATTTGTTATATGTACAGAGCAGAATTTAATATAAGGGGGTTATTCACTTAGTTAGTCCTCTAAGGTGAACTAATATTACTAAAAGTACCACTTCCTGATGCAGAGA
Source organism: Mixophyes fleayi (assembly GCF_038048845.1). NCBI lineage: Eukaryota > Metazoa > Chordata > Amphibia > Anura > Limnodynastidae > Mixophyes > Mixophyes fleayi. Next base: position 154,122,860 of record NC_134402.1, read on the forward strand.
AGGGAAAACCTTAAGGTTCCGTTGTATTTAGGTCTGATTTATTTAAAAGGCTACATAGGCCTGTGCCAGGCAAACAGCACTACAGAGTAACCCTATTTTCATCCTATTACTATATTTTTATTTATTTTCTATGTGTTTATACTACTGCTGTGGTTGGCAGAGTGGGTGTCACCATATGTCTCCATGATCTTTAGTATGTAAGCTCTTATGAGCAGGACCCTCTTCTCTCCTGTCTCTATACCTTTTCTCCTTCTCCAATGTCACTGTACTAGCTATGTCTAGCGCTTGGAGTCTTGGGGGTAAATGTATCAATCTGCGGGTTCTTCAACACCCGCGTGTTCAGCCTCTTCCGCGATTAAATTTCAAGCGGCGCTGCATTGTAAAGGGAAGTTAACCCTTTACAATGCAGCACCGCTTGAAATTTAATCGAGGAAGAGGCTGAACACGCGGGTGTTGAAGAACCCGCAGATTGATACATTTACCCCTTGGTGTTACTAGTTCTGTTTTACACTGTATGGTCCACTGTTTGTATTATGTATGGCGCTGCGGAAATCTTGTGGCGCCTTATAAATAAAGGATAATAATAATAATGATAATTTTTCCATAGGGTCAAGAAAGGCAGTGAAACTAAAGCAGCATACATATAAATCTGTACCAAATGGTGATCTCTCACCTATGAAAAAACAACTTACATTCTTCTTTATAAGAGCATCAAAGTGCAAATATTGAACCTTGGTGGCAAATGTGAAGATAAATGGAAAACGACAGTATATTGGAGGAAGGGCACTATCCTCAACCTCATGTACATGAGAAAGAAGAGAAGAGAGAGAATGATTACTACAACATCCAGTACAATCAATCAATATTTAACATATATACAATTACATTTCTTGGAATGAGGTAACCACCCAAGATAAGGACATGAACTTGTACCTGGACATATGTATACATGTGAAGGGTCGACCTGCTGGCTATAGCTGCAACTAGCGTCAGTACTTTCTGCCCAACTAGCTGTTGGGTACGGGCAACCAATACCAGAGGATCCCCCCCGAATACACGAGTGTATAACACAATCACATGTGGGCAGACTCTAGTGCAGTAGCATGGCGCAGTGCAAATGAAATATTGGGCACCAGGCCATCTCAGTTCAAACAGAAGAAACTTTATTTATCTCCTCCTTTCCTCCAGCACAAAAGAGCATAATGGATGCAGGTTAAAGTTAAGGAGGGATATGAAGAGCCAACCCAAGGGCATGGTCGGGTTAATAATATACCCCCTACACTGCACCAGGAGTGGTCGTGGGTTATTTAGTATTCACTAGCATAACAACACATCTGGTGTAGTACCCCCAATTTTTACATTTACATACATTAAAATCGATAAACGGTATATACTTCATTAAACAAAATGTTATGGTTTCACAAATAACTTCCCTGTTAGTCTTAAGATTTAGGTGACTTAAGTTCCAGTTGGAAAAAATTCATAAAAAAATCCCCCATTGTTTTAAACTGCTGAAAATTGCCTCAATGTTGTAGACATTGGCGCTGTTGCTCCTCTTGCTTCTGCATGATCCCACGTGTCACATCAGTATAACCTTAACGAACCCCCTAAGTGTGGGGGAAACCTATAGTGTAGTGACCTATGCTGTATCTTTACCTGACCTGAACAATGCAGAAAATGTAGTATCTGCTTGTAGTGTTTTGTTTGTACCTGAGTGAGTGGTAAATATGGACCAGTGGTACTTTTCTGCAAGCACCTTCTTCTACAAGTTATTCAGCTCTAGACACCCAGCAGATCAATGAGTCTCAACGTCCCAGCAGCAGGTGTGAGACCAGGTAACTGCCCCTCTAGCAGAAGGGTATTACACACAGATTCCCAGCCACATTCACCTTTTCATGGAAAGAATCCTGGCCTCAGGTGGAGTATCCGTAGGTGCTATTCTCCGCTACACTTTCTGATGGTTCATCACTGTGAGTGGGGACTGGTCTATTGACTCGCATGATATAAATTTTAATATGTCCATGAATTACTGAATCGTCCCAGTGGCATTGCAGAAATGCATTTTGTTTATTACATGCTTTCTATTTTCTATATTTGTGTTTACATACTTTATGCCTGATGATTCATTCATTATATACTCTGTTTTTAACATGCTTCTGCTTTTCACAAATACAAGTTTATATTTTTTGTAAACCAATTACTTTGAGTGTTTGTGTTTTCCTACAGTGTTTTTGGATATTTGTTCTAGGTTTTCTTTAATTAGTCTTCTAAAGTAAGTAAACTCCAATGGAAGAAACATAAAAGTTTAAAAGAGCCTTTTTTATTTCACAGAATGCAGTTATCATTTATATTTTTTACTATTAAATATAATCTGATCTGTTTTACCATGGAACATATCTATAATGCCAGTTTTGCTTGTAATTATTACTCCTGTACTACACTGAGTGCCCAGAGTTCGATCCTTGCAGAAAACATATACTACGAATTTCCAAATTGTCAATATTAATGCACAAACAGTACGTTTACCCTGAGTTGATTTACTCACGGATTTCTGTTGCCATATACGCCAGTTGTTAAGGTCCAAAGGGATGATGATTACATGGGAAACTTCAGGAACGCAGAAGAAAGCTATTGGTATTTTATAATTGGCCTTCATATTTGCCTGCATCACAGAAGAACAGAGAAAACCTTGGGATGAATTCCAACTTAGAAGTTGCTCAAATATTATAAATAATATACACAGAATAATGTAAATTAAAGTGTTAAATGACGAGTATTTTGTATAAACTGCTGTACTACATGACAAATCCATTTTACTGTAACTTAGACTTGTGGAGTGTACAATTTATAAGGTAGACCTCAATCTGTAAAAAAATGAGCTTTTGTAAATCATAGTTGCCTACTCTCCTGGAATGTTTGGGAGACTCCTGAATTTTTGTGAGTCCTCCCGGACTCCCGAGAAAGCAGGAAAACATCCCGGATGCAGCCATCTCCGTTGTTGAAGAGGGTGGAGGCGGGGCTAAATGTGGCCTTGTGGCCTAATGGCGCACCACGCGTGGTCACACCCCCTCGTCTGACCCCCTCCCGGACAGCTGCCTTCAAAAGTAGGCAAGTATGGTGTAAATATCTGTGTAATTCTGAACAGGAACTGTCCCTACCCAACAGAACAGTTACACTTCCATATCTAGGTGCAACCCTGGTAATGATTTGAAGGGTATCCTTCATATCAGCACTACCAGTACATAGTAATGTTAATGCATGTACCTACACAATCTAAGATTATATCACACATGATCTAACAACCACACTGGCACACTGAGATACTGATGTATGCTCACCTTGAAAAGCTTCTTTAATACTTCTAACATGTCTTTAGTAGAGTCCTTTTCACCGATCACAGACAATACCAAAGACATTTTAAACATCTGGACTTGCTTTGTCAGAGAGGGTGCTGGCAAGGATGACCACAATGTCTCTGGTAAATGACAGCAAAGCATTTGACATTTATGTAAATATCATTTGTGACTGTTGGCCATAAAAGAAAATGGTTAGGCAAGGACAATCCGAACAGATATCTTATGGAGAAACAATCATTTAAATTGTGAATAAGTAATATTTAGTTAACATAAAGGGCTCACTGTGTATGTGCCCATAAACCTCACATAACCCTTAATATTCTAAACATTTGCATGCAAATAATGACACGGAGACTTGAATAAGTTATTAAAAAATTGCCAGAACTTTATTAGAATTTTCTAAATTAACTAAACTTATGGTGGCGGAGAAAGAGCACTGCGAAACAGCTCTCAAGCTGGTAACACTATATCACAAGTGGACTGGCGCAAACCGCCGTACGTCCACACACAGGGGAACAAATCCCATCAAAAACTGGCGCTGAGTTGGCGTCAGAGTGACTGCCCCTTTAAAACTCACTCTGCCCTCCCTCACCGAGCCGGACAGGGACCCTCCTCACCGAAGGACCAAAAAGGAGTTACTGGTGCCTCCTAGGGAACAGTGACCTATGCCCAACTACCTGTGCGCCCACAAATCAGCCGCTGAACGCAGTGCCTTCCTACCGCAACATTAGTTCAAAATGTACCTTAAGGAGTGGGTGGGTGGGATCTCGTGTTGTGGAATGGACATTCCAGGAAGTGCAGTCAACTATATACATCAAGGTTCCTCCCCCTGGATCAACCATTGGTCGGACCCCACCCAAATTTAAATCCTTCAGGTTAGTGCTTGGCTTATTACAAACCCTGTCGCCCTTTAAGTGCGTTCGTCCCATGAGGCCTCACTTGTCCTTAACTGGCCCATTTTAAATGTTCTGTTACTTATAACTGTACCACAAACAATACGCTTTAGTATTTGTAATTAACCGATAGTGGGCCTCATTTACAAAGCGCAAAATGGCAGAGGTGCACCGTGCAGCATATAAATGCCTTTGGTGGTGCTGGGTGCATCGGCTTGCACAGGTAGGCCTATATTTGCGCTAAAAAGCAGAGCAGGGTGATGCCTTTGCAGAGGAGAAGACATTTCCATCAGCCAATACAAAGAATGAGGGTGCTCCTTGCTTAGTACGAGTAGGCAGATTGGTGTACCTGTTACAAATCGGGATCTTAGCCACACTTACCTCATCCGCCGCTGTCATATCACAGCTACCTGGGTCCCTTCTGGTCGTCTGCAGCATTCCCGTTCCCCACACCTTCGTTTGTAAACTAACACATACTGTTTGTTCTGCTGCATGGGCGCGGCCATCTTGGATGCAGTCAGGTGATCATTCCAGACCAACCAGATTCAGAAGCTGTGATCACATGAACTGATCAGCCAATAGTTGTTTGGGACATCCTATTTAAACCTGCTGCTGTGATCGGTTCATTGCCAGAACAACACACTTCTCTCCAGAGGATAGTTATTGGCTCCTGGTTCCAGTGTTCCTGTCTGCATAACTAAAGTGCAGAGTTCCTGTCTGCATAACTAAAGTGTAGTATTCCTGTCTGCATAACTAAAGTGCAGTGTTCCTGTCTGCATAACTAAAGTGCAGTGTTCCTGTCTGCATAACTAAAGTGCAGTGTTCCTGTCAGCATTTCCAGACTGCTCATTCCCCTGCTATATTCTATATTCAGCAAGAACATGAGCAGGAAGATCATCCAGGCTGCTAGTTTCTGTTTCAGTCCTGCTCCAGCTAGGCCCAAGGGTCCCGAATCGGATCAAGAAATTCAGACGACCGTGACAGTTTGTTCTGGCCAAATGGATCCGCTAGGGGAACATACCCCAAGGGAGGACTCTGTCCAAATATTAGCTGAACGCATTGAGAGACAAGAAACTAACCAGGGGCAAATTTTGAGATTGCTGCAGGATGTTTCTACGCGTATGGATACCTTGCAGTTCTTCCGCAGTCAACCATCCCATACTCCGCCTGAGCCAGTAAGACCTGCGTCACTACCTACTTCATCCGGACTCCATCTTCCCACGCCAGCTAAATACAATGGCGATCCGAAGAATTTCCGCGGGTTTCTCAACCAGTGTAGTATACACTTTGAATTACAACTCGAGAATTTCCCTACTGCACGTACCAAAACTGCTTATATTGTTTCGCTACTATCAGGGCAAGCTCTGGCATGGGCATCACCCCTCTGGGAAAAATCTGACCCAATTTTATTTGATATGGATAGCTTCCTGTCTACCTTCCGCAGAATATTCGATGAGCCTGGAAGAACAACGTCAGCCGCTTTAGATATTCTGCGGCTTCGGTAAGGGCAGCAGTCTGTGGGCCAATATGCCGTTCAATTTCAAACACTTTCCTCTGAGCTGTCTTGGAATAATGATGCTCTTTTTGCGGTCTTCTGGCAGAGCCTGTCTGACCACATTAAGGATGTATTAGCGTCTCGGGACTTACCTACAACGCTAGACCAATTGATTACCATCTGCAATTGGGTTGATCTTCGGTTCAGAGAGAGAGCTCTAGAAAAGAGGAAGCTGAAACACCCCAAGTTCCGCCCTATTCAACGGGTCCGTGCACCGTCTCCTTTCCCTGAAGGACCCATGCAACTAGGCAAAGCATGTCTTTCACCCACCGAGCGAGAACAGCGAGTTAGAGAGAAACTTTGCTTATACTGTGCCAGTTCCGGACATCTGCTACGTTATCGTCCTCGCAAGCCGGGTAAACACACCCTCCTAGCTGACGATGAGGAGGTGAGCCTAGGAGTGGCCCTTCGCTCTCCACAAGGCAAGGACTGTATTATCCCAGTCACCCTGAAACACGCTCAAGGTTCCCAATACATTTCAGCCCTGCTGGATTCTGGAGCAGCTGGGAATTTCATGTCTGCCAAATTAGCTGCTGAACTAGCCATTCCACTAGTGAAAATTCCAGTGACCATCTTTCTCTCTGCGGTTGACGGTAGCCGTATTCCAGGGGGTACCATTACGCATCAGACTTCTCCAGTGACGCTCCAAATACGAGTTCTGCATTCTGAGTCTCTTACCTTTTTGGTCATCCCAGAAACAACTAGCCCTGTGGTTCTCGGGTTTCCATGGCTTCAAACGCATAACCCCCATATTAACTGGTCGACTCCACAAATCTTGGCGTGGGCTCCAACTTGTTTCGGGTCCTGTTTACAACGTGTTCTTCCACATTGCTCCACCTCTGATAAGGAAGTTTTGCCAGTTCCTTCTGCCTACTAAGAATTCACAGACGTTTTCAGTAAGAAGGTCGCTGAAAATCTACCACCTCATCGGGATTGGGACTGTCCCATTGATCTTGTTCTGGGTAAAACCCCACCGCGTGGCAGAGTCTACCCTCTTTCTATCCCTGAGACAAAATCTATGTCTGAATATATAAAAGAGAACTTGGAAAGTGGCTTCATTCGCCCATCCTCTTCACCGGAAAGAGCTAGGTTCTTTCTTGGAAAGAAAAAGGATGGTGGATTACGTCCCTGCATCGATTACCGAGGTCTCAACGACATTACCATAAAGAACCGGTATCCTCTGCCCCTCATCACAGAGTTATTTGACAGAGTCAAAGGTGCCCAAATATTTACGAAGTTGGATCTCCGTGGGGCCTACAATTTGATTCGCATCAGGCGTGGCGACGAATGGAAAACCGCCTTTAACACCAGGGATGGGCACTACGAATATCTTGTCATGCCATTTGTTCTGAGCAATGCCCCAGCAGTTTTTCAGAATTTCATAAACCAAATCTTTCAGGACTTACTGTACCATACTATTGTGGTATATTTGGACGATATCCTCGTTTTCTCCTCTGATATCCAGTCCCATCGCAGACATGTTAAAGAGGTCCTCAGCTGTCTTAGAAAGAATAAACTGTATTGCAAGCTTGAAAAATGCATCTTCGAAGTTGAATCCATTCCATTCTTGGGGTATATCATCTCGGGGACTGGTCTCCGTATGGACCCAGAGAAGGTGCAAGCTATTCTTAACTGGCCTCAACCATCTACACTAAAGGCAGAACAGGGATTTCTGGGATTCGCTAACTATTATCGAAAATTTAGTCGTGGCTACTCTACTGTGGTAGCACCACTCACCGCCCTCACCAGGAAAGGAGCTAATCCTGCCAAGTGGTCTGAAGAAGCCCAAACTGCTTTTCAACTTCTGAAACAAACATTTATTTCTGCTCCCGTACTCAGGCAACCAGATTTAACCTGTC